>NW_028322246.1:8915000-9024419 GCF_059928025.1 Delphinapterus leucas | reverse complement strand
TTCGGGTAAGTGTTAGGGTTAGGGTTAGGGTTAGGGTTAGTGTTAGGGGATGGGGACGGTTTAGGGTACAGGTTAGGGTACGACAACGGTTTAGGGTGAGCGTACGTGTTAGGGTACAGGTTAGTGTTAGCGTACGGGTTAGGATTAGGGGACGGGTGAGGGTAAGGCTTCGGGTAAGGGTTAGGGTTAGGGTTAGGGTTAGGGGGCGGGGACGGTTTAGGGTACAGGTTAGGGTACGACAACGGTTTAGGGTGAGCGTACGTTTTGGGTACGGGTTAGTGTTAGCGTACGGTTTAGGATTAGGGGACGGGTGAGGTTAAGGCTTCGGGTAAGGTTAGGGTTAGAGGATGGGGACGGGGACGGTTTAGGGTACAGGTTAGGGTACGACAACGGTTTAGGGTGAGCGTACGTGTTAGGGTACGGGTTAGTGTTAGCGTACGGGTTAGGATTAGGGGACGGGTGAGGGTAAGGCTTCGGGTAAGGGTTAGGGTTAGGGTTAGGGTTAGGGGACGGGGACGGGGACGGTTTAGGGTACAGGTTAGGGTACGACAACGGTTTAGGGTGAGGGTACGTGTTAGGGTACGGGTGAGTGTTAGCATACGGGTGAGGATTAGGGGACGGGTGAGTGTAAGGCTTCGGGTAAGGGTTAGGGTTAGGGTTAGGGTTAGGGTTAGGGTTAGGTGACGGGGATGGGGACGATTTAGGGTACAGTTTAGGGTACGACAACGGTTTAGGGTGAGCGTACGTGTTAGGGTACGGGTTAGTGTTAGCGTACGGGTTAGGATTAGGGGACGGGTGAGGGTAAGGATTCGGGTAAGAGTTAGGGTTAGGCTTAGGGTTAGGGTTAAGGGACGGAGACGGTTTAGGATACAAGTTAGGGTACGACAATGGTTTAGTGTGAGCGTACGTGTTAGGGCATGGGTTAGTGTTAGAGTACGGGTTAGGATTAGGGGACGGGTGTGGGTAAGGCTTCGGGTAAGTGTTAGGGTTAGGGTTAGGGTTAGGGTTAGGGTTAGGGGATGGGGACGGTTTAGGGTACAGGTTAGGGTACGACAACGGTTTAGGGTGAGCGTACGTGTTAGGGTACGGGTTAGTGTTAGCGTACGGGTTAGGATTAGGGGACGGGTGAGGGTAAGGCTTCGGGTAAGGGTTAGGGTTAGGGTTAGGGTTAGGGTTAGGCTTAGGGGACGGGGACGGTTTAGGGTACAGGTTAGTGTACGACAACGGTTTAGGGTGAGCGTACGTGTTAGGATACGGGTTAGTGTTAGCGTATGGGTTAGGATTAGGCTACGTGTGAGGGTAAGGCTTCGGGTAAGGGAAAGGGTTAGGGTTAGGGTTAGGGGTAGGGGACGGGGACGGTTTAGGGTACAGGTTAGGGTACGACAACGGTTTAGGGTGAGCGTACGTGTTAGGCTACGGGTTAGTGTTAGCGTACGGGTTCGGGTTAGGGGACGGGTGAGGTTAAGGCTTCGGGTAAGGGTTAGGGTTTGGGTTAGAGTTAGGTTTAGGGTTAGGGTTAGGGGACGGGGACGGTTTAGGGTACAGGTTAGGGTACGACAACGATTTAGGGAGAGCGTACGTGTTAGGCTACGGCTTAGTGTTAGCGTACGGGTTAGGATTAGGGGACAGGTGAGGGTAAGACTTCGGGTAAGGTTTAGGGTTAGGGTTAGGGTTAGGGTTAGGGTTAGGGGCCGGGGACAGTTATGATTTAGGGTGCAGGTTAGGGTACGACCACTGTATAGGGTGAGCGTACGTGTTAGGGTATGGGTTAGTGTTAGCGTACGGGTTAGGATTAGGGGACGGTTGAGGGTAAGGCTTCGGGCAAGGGTTAGGGTTAGGGTTAGGGTTAGGGTTAGGGGACGGGGACGGTTTAGGGTACAAGTTAGGGTACGACAATGGTTTAGGGTGAGCGTACGTGTTAGGGTATGGGTTAGAGTTAGCGGACGGGTTAGGATTAGGCGACGGGTGAGGGTAAGGCTTCGGGTAAGGGTTAGGGTTAGGGTTAGGTTTAGGGTTAGGGGACGGGGACGGTTTAGGGTACAGGTTAGTGTACGACAACGGTTTACGGTGAGCGTACGTGTTAGGGTACGGGTTAGTGTTAGCGTATGGGTTAGGATTAGGGGATGGGTGAGGGTAAGGCTTCGGGTAAGGGTTATGGATAGGGTTAGGGTTAGGGTTAGGGGACGGGGACAGGGACAGTTTAGGGTACAGGTTAGGGTACGACAACGGTTTAGGGTGAGCGTACATGTTAGGGTATGTGTTAGTGTTAGCGTACCGGTTAGGATTAGAGGACGGCTGAGGGTAAGGCTTTGGGTAAGGGTTAGGTTTAGGGTTAGGGTTAGGGGACGGGGACGGGGACGGGGACGGTTTAGGGTACAGGTAAGTGTACGACAATGGTTTAGGGTGAGCGTACGTGTTAGGGTACTGGTTAGTGTTAGCGTACGGGTTAGGATTAAGGGTTGGGTGAGGGTAAGGCTTCGGGTAAAGTTTAGGGTTAGGGTTAGGGTTAGGGTTAGGGTTAGGGGACGGGGACGGCTTAGGGTACAGGTTAGTGTACGACAACGATTTAGGGTGAGCGTACGTGTTAGGGTACGGGTTAGTGTTAGCGTACGGGTTAGGATTAGGGGACGGGTGAGGGTAAGGCTTCGGGTAAGGGTTAGGGTTAGGGTTAGGGTTAGGGTTAGGGGAAAGGGACGTTTTAGGGTACAGGTTACTGTACGTCAACGGTTTAGGGTGAGCCTACGTGTTAGGGTACGGGTTAGTGTTAGTGTACGGGTTAGGATTAGGGGACGGGTGAGGGTAAGGCTTCGGGTAAGGGTTAGGGTTAGGGTTAGGGTTAGGATTACGGTTAGGGGACGGGGACGGTTTAGGGTACAGGTTAGGGTACGACGACGGTTTAGGGTGAGCGTACGTGTTAGGGTACGGGTTAGTGTTAGCGTACGGGTGAGGATTAGGGGACGGGTGAGTGTAAGGCTTCGGGTAAGGGTTACGGTTAGGATTAGGGTTAGGGTTAGGGTTAGTGGACGGGGACGGTTTAGGGTACATGTTAGGGTACGACAACGGTTTATGTTGAGCGTACGTGTTAGGGTACGGGTTAGTGTTAGCGTACGGGTTAGGATTAGGGGACGGGTGAGGGTAAGGCTTCGGGAAAGGGTTAGGGTTAGGGTTAGGTTTAGGGTTAGGGGACGGGCATTGGGACGGTTTAGGGTACAGGTTAGGGTACGACAACGGTTTAGGGTGAGGGTACGTGTTAGGGTACGGGTTAGTGTTAGCGTACGGTTTAGGATTAGGGGACGGGTGAGGGTAAGGCTTCGGGTAAGGGTTAGGGTTAGGGTTAGGGTTAGGGTTAGGGGACGGGGACGGCTTAGGGTACAGGTTAGGGTACGACAACGGTTTAGAGTGAGCCTAAGTGTTAGGGTACGGATTAGTGTTAGCGTACGGGTTAGGATTAGGGGACGGGTGAGTGTAAGGCTTCGGGTAAGGGTTAGGGTTAGGGTTAGGGTTAGGGTTAGGGTTAGGGGACGGGGATGGTTTAGGGTACAGGTTAGGGTACGACAACGGTTTAGGGTGAGCGTACGTGTTAGGGTACGGGTTAGTGTTAGCGTACGGATTAGGATTAGGGGACGGGTGAGGGGAAGGCTACAGGTAAGGGTTAGGGTTAGGGTTAGGGTTTGGGTTAGGGTTAGGGGACGGGGACGGTTTAGGGTACAGGTTAGGGTACGACAACGATTTAGGGTGAGCGTACGTGTTAGGTTACGGGTTAGTGTTAGCGTACGGGTTAGGATTAGGGAACGGGTGAGGGTAACGCTTCGGGTAAGGGTTACGGTTAGGGTTAGGGTTAGGGTTAGGGGACGGGGACGGGGACGGTTTAGGGTACAGGTTAGGGTACGACAACGGTTTAGGGTGAGCGTAAGTGTTAGGGTATGTGTTAGTGTTAGCGTACTGGATAGGATTAGGGGACGGGTGAGGTTAAGGCTTCGGGTTAGGGTTAGGGTTTGGGTTAGAGTTAGGTTTAGGGTTAGGGTTAGGGGACGGGGACGGTTTAGGGTACAGGTTAGGGTACGACAACGGTTTAGGGTGAGCGTACGTGTTAGGGTACGGGTTAGTGTTAGCGTACGGGTTAGGATTAGGGGACGGGTGAGGGTAAGACTTCGGGTAAGGTTTAGGGTTAGGGTTAGGGTTAGGGTTAGGGTTAGGGGCCGCGGACAGTTATGATTTAGGGTACAGGTTGGGGTACGACCACTGTTTAGGGTGAGCATACGTGTTAGGGTACGGGTTAGTGTTAGCGTACGGGTTAGGATTAGGGGACGTTTGAGGGTAAGGCTTCGGGTAAGGGTTAGGGTTAGGGTTAGGGTTAGGGTTAGGGGACGGGGACGGTTTAGGGTACAGGTTAGGGTACGACAATGGTTTAGGGTGAGCATAAGTGTTAGGGTACGTGTTAGTGTTAGCGTACGGGTTAGGATTAGGGGACGGGTGAGGGTAAGGCTTCGGGTAAGTGTTAGGGTTAAGGTTAGGGTTAGGGTTAGGGGATGGGGACGGTTTAGGGTACAGGTTAGGGTACGTCAACGGTTTAGGGTGAGCGTACGTGTTAGGGTACGGGTTAGTGTTAGCGTACGGGGTAGGATTAGGGGACGGGTGAGGGTAAGGCTTCGGGTAAGGGTTAGGGTTAGGGTTAGGGTTACGGTTAGGGTTAGGGGACGGGGACGCTTTACGGTACAGGTTAGGGTACGACAACGTTTTAGGGTGAGCGTACGTCTTAGGGTACGGGTTAGTGTTAGCGTACGGGTTAGGATTAGGGGACGGGTGAGGGTAAGGCTTCGTGTAAGGGTTAGTGTTCGGGTTAGGGTTAGGGTTAGGGGACGGGGACAGGGAGGGTTTAGGGTACAGGTTAGGGTACGATAACGGTTTAGGGTGAGCGTACATGTTAGGGTATGGGTTAGTGTTAGCGTACGGGTTAGGATTAGAGGACGGGTGAGGGTAAGGCTTCGGGTAAGGGTTAGGGTTAGGGTTAGGGTTAGGGTTAGGGGACGGGGACGCTTTACGGTACAGGTTAGGTTACGACAACGGTTTAGGGCGAGCATACGTGTTAGGGTACGGGTTTGTGTTAGCGTACGGGTTAGGATTAGGGGACGGGTGAGGGTAAGGCTTCGGGTAAGGGTTAGGGTTAGGGTTAGGGTTAGGGTTAGGGTTAGGGGATTGGGACGGTTTAGGGTACAGTTTAGGGTACGACAACGGTTTAGGGTGAGCGTACGTGTTAGGGTACGGGTTAGTGTTAGCGTACGGGTTAGGATTAGGGGACGGGTGAGGGTAAGGCTTCGGGTAAGGGTTACGGTTAGGGTTAGGGTTAGGGTTAGGGGACGGGGACGGGGACGGTTTAGGGTACAGGTTAGGGTACGACAACGGTTTAGGGTGAGCGTAAGTGTTAGGGTATGTGTTAGTGTTAGCGTACTGGATAGGATTAGGGGACGGGTGAGGTTAAGGCTTCGGGTTAGGGTTAGGGTTTGGGTTAGAGTTAGGTTTAGGGTTAGGGTTAGGGGACGGGGACGGTTTAGGGTACAGGTTAGGGTACGACAACGGTTTAGGGTGAGCGTACGTGTTAGGGTACGGGTTAGTGTTAGCGTACGGGTTAGGATTAGGGGACGGGTGAGGGTAAGACTTCGGGTAAGGTTTAGGGTTAGGGTTAGGGTTAGGGTTAGGGTTAGGGGCCGCGGACAGTTATGATTTAGGGTACAGGTTGGGGTACGACCACTGTTTAGGGTGAGCATACGTGTTAGGGTACGGGTTAGTGTTAGCGTACGGGTTAGGATTAGGGGACGTTTGAGGGTAAGGCTTCGGGTAAGGGTTAGGGTTAGGGTTAGGGTTAGGGTTAGGGGACGGGGACGGTTTAGGGTACAGGTTAGGGTACGACAATGGTTTAGGGTGAGCATAAGTGTTAGGGTACGTGTTAGTGTTAGCGTACGGGTTAGGATTAGGGGACGGGTGAGGGTAAGGCTTCGGGTAAGTGTTAGGGTTAAGGTTAGGGTTAGGGTTAGGGGATGGGGACGGTTTAGGGTACAGGTTAGGGTACGTCAACGGTTTAGGGTGAGCGTACGTGTTAGGGTACGGGTTAGTGTTAGCGTACGGGGTAGGATTAGGGGACGGGTGAGGGTAAGGCTTCGGGTAAGGGTTAGGGTTAGGGTTAGGGTTACGGTTAGGGTTAGGGGACGGGGACGCTTTACGGTACAGGTTAGGGTACGACAACGTTTTAGGGTGAGCGTACGTCATAGGGTACGGGTTAGTGTTAGCGTACGGGTTAGGATTAGGGGACGGGTGAGGGTAAGGCTTCGTGTAAGGGTTAGTGTTCGGGTTAGGGTTAAGGTTAGGGGACGGGGACAGGGAGGGTTTAGGGTACAGGTTAGGGTACGATAACGGTTTAGGGTGAGCGTACATGTTAGGGTATGGGTTAGTGTTAGCGTACGGGTTAGGATTAGAGGACGGGTGAGGGTAAGGCTTCGGGTAAGGGTTAGGGTTAGGGTTAGGGTTAGGGTTAGGGGACGGGGACGCTTTACGGTACAGGTTAGGTTACCACAACGGTTTAGGGTGAGCATACGTGTTAGGGTACGGGTTTGTGTTAGCGTACGGGTTAGGATTAGGGGACGGGTGAGGGTAAGGCTTCGGGTAAGGGTTAGGGTTAGGGTTAGGGTTAGGGTTAGGGTTAGGGGATTGGGACGGTTTAGGGTACAGTTTAGGGTACGACAACGGTTTAGGGTGAGCGTACGTGTTAGGGTACGGGTTAGTGTTAGCGTACGGGTTAGGATTAGGGGACGGGTGAGGGTAAGGCTTCGGGTAAGGGTTAGGGTTAGGGTTAGGGTTAGGGTTAGGGTTAGGGGACGGGGACGGTTTAGGGTACAGGTTAGGGTACGACAACGGTTTAGGGTGAGTGTACGTGGTAGGGTACGGTTTAGTGTTAGTGTACGGGTTAGGATTAGGGGACGGGTGAGGGTAAGGCTTCGGGTAAGGGTTAGGGTTAGGGTTAGGGTTAGGTTTAGGGTTAGGGGACGGGGACGGGGACGGTTTAGGGTACAGGTTAGGGTACGACAATGGTTTAGGGTGAGCGTATGTGTTAGGGTACGGGTTAGTGTTAGCGTACGGGTTAGGATTAAGGGTCGGGTGAGGGTAAGGCTTCGGGTAAGGTTTAGGGTTAGGGTTAGGGTTAGTGTTAGGCTTAGGGGACGGGGACGGTTTAGGGTACATGTTAGGGTACGACAACGGTTTAGGGTGAGCGTACGTGTTAGGGTACGGGTTAGCGTTAGCGTACGGGTTAGGATTAGGGGACGGGTGAGGGTAAGGCTTCGGGTAAGGGTTAGGGTTAGGGTTAGGGTTAGGGTTAAGGGACGGGGACGGGGACGGTTTAGAGTACAGGTTAGGGTACGACAACGGATTAGGGTGAGCGTACGTGTTAGGGTACGGGTTAGTGTTAGCGTACGGGTTAGGATTAGGGGACGGGTGAGGGTAAGGCTTCGGGTAAGTGTTAGGGTTAAGGTTAGGGTTAGGGTTAGGGGATGGGGACGGTTTAGGGTACAGGTTAGGGTACGTCAACGGTTTAGGGTGAGCGTACGTGTTAGGGTACGGGTTAGTGTTAGCGTACGGGTTAGGATTAGGGGACGGGTGAGGGTAAGGCTTCGGGTAAGGGTTAGGGTTAGGGTTAGGGTTAGGATTACGGTTAGGGGACGGGGACGGTTTAGGGTACAGGTTAGGGTACGACGACGGTTTAGGGTGAGCGTACGTGTTAGGGTACGGGTTAGTGTTAGCGTACGGGTGAGGATTAGGGGACGGGTGAGTGTAAGGCTTCGGGTAAGGGTTACGGTTAGGATTAGGGTTAGGGTTAGGGTTAGTGGACGGGGACGGTTTAGGGTACATGTTAGGGTACGACAACGGTTTATGTTGAGCGTACGTGTTAGGGTACGGGTTAGTGTTAGCGTACGGGTTAGGATTAGGGGACGGGTGAGGGTAAGGCTTCGGGAAAGGGTTAGGGTTAGGGTTAGGTTTAGGGTTAGGGGACGGGCATTGGGACGGTTTAGGGTACAGGTTAGGGTACGACAACGGTTTAGGGTGAGGGTACGTGTTAGGGTACGGATTAGTGTTAGCGTACGGTTTAGGATTAGGGGACGGGTGAGGGTAAGGCTTCGGGTAAGGGTTAGGGTTAGGGTTAGGGTTAGGGTTAGGGGACGGGGACGGCTTAGGGTACAGGTTAGGGTACGACAACGGTTTAGAGTGAGCCTAAGTGTTAGGGTACGGATTAGTGTTAGCGTACGGGTTAGGATTAGGGGACGGGTGAGTGTAAGGCTTCGGGTAAGGGTTAGGGTTAGGGTTAGGGTTAGGGTTAGGGTTAGGGGACGGGGATGGTTTAGGGTACAGGTTAGGGTACGACAACGGTTTAGGGTGAGCGTACGTGTTAGGGTACGGGTTAGTGTTAGCGTACGGATTAGGATTAGGTAACGGGTGAGGGTAACGCTTCGGGTAAGGGTTACGGTTAGGGTTAGGGTTAGGGTTAGGGGACGGGGACTGGGACGGTTTAGGGTACAGGTTAGGGTACGACAACGGTTTAGGGTGAGCGTAAGTGTTAGGGTATGGGTTAGTGTTAGCGTACTGGATAGGATTAGGGGACGGGTGAGGTTAAGGCTTCGGGTTAGGGTTAGGGTTTGGGTTAGAGTTAGGTTTAGGGTTAGGGTTAGGAGACGGGGACGGTTTAGGGTACAGGTTAGGGTACGACAACGGTTTAGGGTGAGCGTACGTGTTAGGGTACGGGTTAGTGTTAGCGTACGGGTTAGGATTAGGGGACGGGTGAGGGTAAGACTTCGGGTAAGGTTTAGGGTTAGGGTTAGGGTTAGGGTTAGGGTTAGGGGCCGCGGACAGTTATGATTTAGGGTACAGGTTGGGGTACGACCACTGTTTAGGGTGAGCATACGTGTTAGGGTACGGGTTAGTGTTAGCGTACGGGTTAGGATTAGGGGACGTTTGAGGGTAAGGCTTCGGGTAAGGGTTAGGGTTAGGGTTAGGGTTAGGGTTAGGGGACGGGGACGGTTTAGGGTACAGGTTAGGGTACGACAATGGTTTAGGGTGAGCATACGTGTTAGGGTACGTGTTAGTGTTAGCGTACGGGTTAGGATTAGGGGACGGGTGAGGGTAAGGCTTCGGGTAAGTGTTAGGGTTAAGGTTAGGGTTAGGGTTAGGGGATGGGGACGGTTTAGGGTACAGGTTAGGGTACGTCAACGGTTTAGGGTGAGCGTACGTGTTAGGGTACGGGTTAGTGTTAGCGTACGGGTTAGGATTAGGGGACGGGTGAGGGTAAGGCTTCGGGTAAGGGTTAGGGTTAGGGTTAGGGTTACGGTTAGGGTTAGGGGACGGGGACGCTTTACGGTACAGGTTAGGGTACGACAACGGTTTAGGGTGAGCGTACGTCTTAGGGTACGGGTTAGTGTTAGCGTACGGGTTAGGATTAGGGGACGGGTGAGGGTAAGGCTTCGTGTAAGGGTTAGGGTTCGGGTTAGGGTTAGGGTTAGGGGACGGGGACAGGGAGGGTTTAGGGTACAGGTTAGGGTACGACAACGGTTTAGGGTGAGCGTACATGTTAGGGTATGGGTTAGTGTTAGCGTACGGGTTAGGATTAGAGGACGGGTGAGGGTAAGGCTTCGGGTAAGGGTTAGGGTTAGGGTTAGGGTTAGGGTTAGGGGACGGGGACGCTTTACGGTACAGGTTAGGTTACGACAACGGTTTAGGGTGAGCATACGTGTTAGGGTACGGGTTTGTGTTAGCGTACGGGTTAGGATTAGGGGACGGGTGAGGGTAAGGCTTCGGGTAAGGGTTAGGGTTAGGGTTAGGGTTAGGGTTAGGGTTAGGGGATTGGGACGGTTTAGGGTACAGTTTAGGGTACGACAACGGTTTAGGGTGAGCGTACGTGTTAGGGTACGGGTTAGTGTTAGCGTACGGGTTAGGATTAGGGGACGGGTGAGGGTAAGGCTTCGGGTAAGGGTTAGGGTTAGGGTTAGGGTTAGGGTTAGGGTTAGGGGACGGGGACGGTTTAGGGTACAGGTTAGGGTACGACAACGGTTTAGGGTGAGTGTACGTGGTAGGGTACGGTTTAGTGTTAGTGTACGGGTTAGGATTAGGGGACGGGTGAGGGTAAGGCTTCGGGTAAGGGTTAGGGTTAGGGTTAGGGTTAGGTTTAGGGTTAGGGGAGGGGGACGGGGACGGTTTAGGGTACAGGTTAGGGTACGACAATGGTTTAGGGTGAGCGTATGTGTTAGGGTACGGGTTAGTGTTAGCGTACGGGTTAGGATTAAGGGTCGGGTGAGGGTAAGGCTTCGGGTAAGGTTTAGGGTTAGGGTTAGGGTTAGTGTTAGGGTTAGGGGACGGGGACGGTTTAGGGTACATGTTAGGGTACGACAACGGTTTAGGGTGAGCGTACGTGTTAGGGTACGGGTTAGCGTTAGCGTACGGGTTAGGATTAGGGGACGGGTGAGGGTAAGGCTTCGGGTAAGGGTTAGGGTTAGGGTTAGGGTTAGGGTTAAGGGACGGGGACGGGGACGGTTTAGAGTACAGGTTAGGGTACGACAATGGTTTAGGGTGAGCGTACGTGTTAGGGTACGTGTTAGTGTTAGCGTACGGGTTAGGATTAGGGGACGGGTGAGGGTAAGGCTTCGGGTAAGTGTTAGGGTTAAGGTTAGGGTTAGGGTTAGGGGATGGGGACGGTTTAGGGTACAGGTTAGGGTACGTCAACGGTTTAGGGTGAGCGTACGTGTTAGGGTACGGGTTAGTGTTAGCGTACGGGTTAGGATTAGGGGACGGGTGAGGGTAAGGCTTCGGGTAAGGGTTAGGGTTAGGGTTAGGGTTACGGTTAGGGTTAGGGGACGGGGACGCTTTAGGGTACAGGTTAGGGTACGACAACGGTTTAGGGTGAGCATACATCTTAGGGTACGGGTTAGTGTTAGCGTACGGGTTAGGATTAGGGGACGGGTGAGGGTAAGGCTTCGTGTAAGGGTTAGGGTTCGGGTTAGGGTTAGGGTTAGGGGACGGGGACAGGGACGGTTTAGGGTACAGGTTAGGGTACGACAACGGTTTAGGGTGAGCGTACATGTTAGGGTATGGGTTAGTGTTAGCGTACGGGTTAGGATTAGAGGACAGGTGAGGGTAAGGCTTCGGGTAAGGTTTAGGGTTAGGGTTAGGGTTAGGATTAGGGTTAGGGGACGGGGACGGTTTAGGGTACAGGTTAGGGTACGACGACGGTTTATGTTGAGCGTACGTGTTAGGGTACGGGTTAGTGTTAGCGTACGGGTTAGGATTAGGGGACGGGTGAGGGTAAGGCTTCGGGAAAGGGTTAGGGTTAGGGTTAGGTTTAGGGTTAGTGGACGGGCATTGGGACGGTTTAGGGTACAGGTTAGGGTACGACAACGGTTTAGGGTGAGGGTACGTGTTAGGGTACGGGTTAGTGTTAGCGTACGGGTTAGGATTAGGGGACGGGTGAGGGTAAGGCTTCGGGTAAGGGTTAGGGTTAGGGTTAGGGTTAGGGGACGGGGACGGCTTAGGGTACAGGTTAGGGTACGACAACGTTTTAGAGTGAGCCTTAGTGTTAGGGTACGGATTAGTGTTAGCGTACAGGTTAGGATTAGGGGACGGGTGAGTGTAAGGCTTCGGGTAAGGGTTAGGGTTAGGGTTAGGGTTAGGGTTAGGGTTAGGGGACGGGGATGGTTTAGGGTACAGGTTAGGGTACGACAACGGTTTAGGGTGAGCATACGTGTTAGGGTACGGGTTAGTGTTAGCGTACGGATTAGGATTAGGGGACGGGTGAGGGTAAGGCTACAGGTAAGGGTTAGGGTTAGGGTTAGGGTTTGGGTTAGGGTTAGGGGACGGGGACGGTTTAGGGTACAGGTTAGGGTACGACAACGATTTAGGGTGAGCGTACGTGTTAGGTTACGGGTTAGTGTTAGTGTACGGGTTAGGATTAGGGAACGGGTGAGGGTAACGCTTCGGGTAAGGGTTACGGTTAGGGTTAGGGTTAGGGTTAGGGGACGGGGACAGTTTAGGGTACAGGTTAAGGTACGACAACGTTTTAGGGTGAGCGTACGTGTTAGGGTACGGGTTAGTGTTAGCGTATGGGTTAGGATTAGGGGACGGGTGAGGGTAAGGCTTCGGGTAAGGGTTAGGGTTAGGGTTAGGGGACGGGGACGGTTTAGGGTACAGGTTAGGGTACGACAACAGTTTAGGGTGAGCGTACGTGTTAGGGTACGGGTTAGTGTTACCGTACGGGTTAGGATTAGGGGACGGGTGAGGGTATGGCTTCGGGTAAGGGTTAGGGTTAGGGTTAGGCTTAGGGGACGTGGACGGTTTAGGGTACAGGTTAGTGTACGACAACGGTTTAGGGTGAGCGTACGTGGTAGGGTATGGGTTAGTGTTAGCGTACGGGTTACGATTAGGGTATGGGTGAGGGTAAGGCTTCGGGTAAGGGTTAGGGTTAGGGTTAGGGTTAGGGTTAGGGTTAGGGGACGGGGACGGGGACGGTTTAGGGTACAGGTTAGGGTACGACAACGGTTTAGGGTGAGCGTAAGTGTTAGGGTATGGGTTAGTGTTAGCGTACTGGATAGGATTAGGGGACGGGTGAGGTTAAGGCTTCGGGTAAGTGTTAGGGTTTGGGTTAGAGTTAGGTTTAGGGTTAGGGTTAGGGGACGGGGACGGTTTAGGGTACAGGTTAGGGTACGACAACGGTTTAGGGTGAGCGTACGTGTTAGGGTACGGGTTAGAGTTAGCGTACGGGTTAGGATTAGGGGACGGGTGAGGGTAAGACTTCGGGTAAGGTTTAGGGTTAGGGTTAGGGTTAGGGTTAGGGTTAGGGGCCGCGGACAGTTATGATTTAGGGTACAGGTTGGGGTACGACCACTGTTTAGGGTGAGCATACGTGTTAGGTTACGGGTTAGTGTTAGCGTACGGGTTAGGATTAGGGGACGTTTGAGTGTAAGGCTTCGGTTAAGGGTTAGGGTTAGGGTTAGGGTTAGGGTTAGGGTTAGGGTTAGGGGACGGGGACGGTTTAGGGTACAGGTTAGGGTACTACAACGATTTAGGGTGAGCGTACGTGATAGGTTACGGGTTAGTGTTAGCGTACGGGTTAGGATTAGGGAACGGGTGAGGGTAAGGCTTCGGGTAAGGGTTACGGTTAGGGTTAGGGTAAGGGTTAGGGGACGGGGACAGTTTAGGGTACAGGTTAGGCTATGACAACGGTTTAGGGTGAGCGTACGTGTTAGGCTACGTGTTAGTGTTAGCGTACGGGTTAGGATTAGGGGACGGGTGAGGGTAAGGCTTCGGGTAAGGGTTAGGGTTAGTGTTAGGGTTAGGGGACGGGGACGGTTTAGGGTACAGGTTAGGGTACGACAACGGTTTAGGGTGAGCGTACGTGTTAGGGTACGGGTTAGTGTTAGCGTACGGGTTAGGATTAGGGGACGGGTGAAGGTAAGGCTTCGAGTAAGGGTTAGGGTTAGGGTTAGGGTTAGGGTTAGGCTTAGGGGACGGGGACGGTTTAGGGTACAGGTTAGTGTACGACAACGGTTTAGGGTGAGCGTACGTGTTAGGATACGGGTTAGTGTTAGCGTATGGGTTAGGATTAGGCTACGTGTGAGGGTAAGGCTTCGGGTAAGGGAAAGGGTTAGGGTTAGGGTTAGGGTTAGGGGACGGGGACGGTTTAGGGTACAGGTTAGGGTACGACAACGGTTTAGGGTGAGCGTACGTGTTAGGCTACGGGTTAGTGTTAGCGTACGGGTTCGGGTTAGGGGACGGGTGAGGTTAAGGCTTCGGGTAAGGGTTAGGGTTTGGGTTAGAGTTAGGTTTAGGGTTAGGGTTAGGGGACGGGGACGGTTTAGGGTACAGGTTAGGGTATGACAACGGTTTAGGGAGAGCGTACGTGTTAGGCTACGGCTTAGTGTTAGCGTACGGGTTAGGATTAGGGGACGGGTGAGGGTAAGACTTCGGGTAAGGTTTAGGGTTAGGGTTAGGGTTAGGGTTAGGGTTAGGGGCCGGGGACAGTTATGATTTAGGGTGCAGGTTAGGGTACGACCACTGTATAGGGTGAGCGTACGTGTTAGGGTATGGGTTAGTGTTAGCGTACGGGTTAGGATTAGGGGACGGTTGAGGGTAAGGCTTCGGGCAAGGGTTAGGGTTAGGGTTAGGGTTAGGTTTAGGGGACGGGGACGGTTTAGGGTACAAGTTAGGGTACGACAATGGTTTAGGGTGAGCGTACGTGTTAGGGTATGGGTTAGAGTTAGCGGACGGGTTAGGATTAGGCGACGGGTGAGGGTAAGGCTTCGGGTAAGGGTTAGGGTTAGGGTTAGGTTTAGGGTTAGGGGACGGGGACGGTTTAGGGTACAGGTTAGTGTACGACAACGGTTTACGGTGAGCGTACGTGTTAGGGTACGGGTTAGTGTTAGCGTATGGGTTAGGATTAGGGGATGGGTGAGGGTAAGGCTTCGGGTAAGGGTTATGGTTAGGGTTAGAGTTAGGGTTAGGGGACGGGGACAGGGACGGTTTAGGGTACAGGTTAGGGTACGACAACGGTTTAGGGTGAGCGTACATGTTAGGGTATGTGTTAGTGTTAGCGTACGGGTTAGGATTAGAGGACGGCTGAGGGTAAGGCTTTGGGTAGGGGTTAGGTTTAGGGTTAGGGTTAGGGGACGGGGACGGGGACGGGGACGGTTTAGGGTACAGGTAAGGGTACGACAATGGTTTAGGGTGAGCGTACGTGTTAGGGTACTGGTTAGTGTTAGCGTACGGGTTAGGATTAGGGGTTGGGTGAGGGTAAGGCTTCGGGTAAAGTTTAGGGTTAGGGTTAGGGTTAGGGTTAGGGTTAGGGGACGGGGACGGCTTAGGGTACAGGTTAGTGTACGACAACGATTTTGGGTGAGCGTACGTGTTAGGGTACGGGTTAGTGTTAGCGTACGGGTTAGGATTAGGGGACGGGTGAGGGTAAGGCTTCGGGTAAGGGTTAGGGTTAGGGTTAGGGTTAGGGTTAGGGGAAAGGGACGTTTTAGGGTACAGGTTACTGTACGTCAACGGTTTAGGGTGAGCCTACGTGTTAGGGTACGGGTTAGTGTTAGTGTACGGGTTAGGATTAGGGGACGGGTGAGGGTAAGGCTTCGGGTAAGGGTTAGGGTTAGGGTTAGGTTTAGGTTTAGGGTTAGGGGACGGGGACGGTTTAGGGTACAGTTTAGGGTACGACAATGGTTTAGGGTGAGCGTACCTGTTAGGGTACGGGTTAGTGTTAGCGTACTGGTTAGGATTAGGGGACGGGTGAGGGTAAGGCTTCGGGTAAGGGTTAGGGTTAGGGTTAGGGTTAGGGTTAGGTTTAGGGTACCGGGACGGTTTAGGGTACAGGTTAGGGTACGACAACGGTTTAGGGTGAGCGTACGTGTTAGGGTGTGGGTTAGTGTTTGCGTACGGGTTAGGAATAGGGGACGGGTGAGAGTAAGGCTTCGGGTAAGGGTTAGGGTTAGGGTTAGGGTTAGGGTTAGGGGACGGGGACGCTTTAGGGTACAGGTTAGGGTACGACAACGGTTTAGGGTGAGGGTACGTGTTAGGGTATGGGTTAGTGTTAGCGTACGGTTTAGGATTAGGGGACGGGTGAGGGTAAGGCTTCGGGTAAGGGTTAGGGTTAGGGTTAGGGTTAGGGTTAGGGGACGGGGACGGCTTAGGGTACAGGTTAGGGTACGACAACGGTTTAGAGTGAGCCTAAGTGTTAGGGTACGGATTAGTGTTAGCGTACGGGTTAGGATTAGGGGACGGGTGAGTGTAAGGCTTCGGGTAAGGGTTAGGGTTAGGGTTAGGGTTAGGGTTAGGGTTAGGGGACGGGGATGGTTTAGGGTACAGGTTAGGGTACGACAACGGTTTAGGGTGAGCGTACGTGTTAGGGTACGGGTTAGTGTTAGCGTACGGGTTAGGATTAGGGAACGGGTGAGGGTAACGCTTCGGGTAAGGGTTACGGTTAGGGTTAGGGTTAGGGTTAGGGGACGGGGACAGTTTAGGGTACAGGTTAAGGTACGACAACATTTTAGGGTGAGCGTACGTGTTAGGGTACGGGTTAGTGTTAGCGTACGGGTTAGGATTAGGGGACGGGTGAAGGTAAGGCTTCGGGTAAGGGTTAGGGTTACGGTTAGGGGACGGGGACGGTTTAGGGTACAGGTTAGGGTACGACAACGGTTTAGGGTGAGCGTACGTGTTAGGGTACGGGTTAGTGTTACCGTACGGGTTAGGATTATGGGACGGGTGAGGGTATGGCTTCGGGTAAGGGTTAGGGTTAGGGTTAGGCTTAGGGGACGTAGACGGTTTAGGGTACAGGTTAGGGTACGACAACGGTTTAGGGTGAGCGTACATGTTAGGGTATGGGTTAGTGTTAGCGTACGGGTTAGGATTAGAGGACGGGTGAGGGTAAGGCTTCGGGTAAGGGTTAGGGTTAGGGTTAGGGTTAGGGGACGGGGACGGCTTAGGGTACAGGTTAGGGTACGACAACGGTTTAGAGTGAGCCTAAGTGTTAGGGTACGGATTAGTGTTAGCGTACAGGTTAGGATTAGGGGACGGGTGAGTGTAAGGCTTCGGGTAAGGGTTAGGGTTAGGGTTAGGGTTAGGGTTAGGGTTAGGGGACGGGGATGGTTTAGGGTACAGGTTAGGGTACGACAACGGTTTAGGGTGAGCATACGTGTTAGGGTACGGGTTAGTGTTAGCTTACGGATTAGGATTAGGGGACGGGTGAGGGTAAGGCTACAGGTAAGGGTTAGGGTTAGGGTTAGGGTTTGGGTTAGGGTTAGGGGACGGGGACGGTTTAGGGTACAGGTTAGGGTACGACAACGATTTAGGGTGAGCGTACGTGTTAGGTTACGGGTTAGTGTTAGCGTACGGGTTAGGATTAGGGAACGGGTGAGGGTAACGCTTCGGGTAAGGGTTACGGTTAGGGTTAGGGTTAGGGTTAGGGGACGGGGACAGTTTAGGGTACAGGTTAAGGTACGACAACGTTTTAGGGTGAGCGTACGTGTTAGGGTACGGGTTAGTGTTAGCGTACGGGTTAGGATTAGGGGACGGGTGAGGGTAAGGCTTCGGGTAAGGGTTAGGTTTAGGGTTAGGGGACGGGGACGGTTTAGGGTACAGGTTAGGGTACGACAACAGTTTAGGGTGAGCGTACGTGTTAGGGTACGGGTTAGTGTTACCGTACGGGTTAGGATTAGGGGACGGGTGAGGGTATGGCTTCGGGTAAGGGTTAGGGTTAGGGTTAGGCTTAGGGGACGTGGACGGTTTAGGGTACAGGTTAGTGTACGACAACGGTTTAGGGTGAGCGTACGTGTTAGGGTATGGGTTAGTGTTAGCGTACGGGTTACGATTAGGGTATGGGTGAGGGTAAGGCTTCGGGTAAGGGTTAGGGTTAGGGTTAGGGTTAGGGTTAGGGTTAGGGGACGGGGACGGGGACGGTTTAGGGTACAGGTTAGGGTACGACAACGGTTTAGGGTGAGCGTAAGTGTTAGCGTATGGGTTAGTGTTAGCGTACTGGATAGGATTAGGGGACGGGTGAGGTTAAGGCTTCGGGTAAGGGTTAGGGTTTGGGTTAGAGTTAGGTTTAGGGTTAGGGTTAGGGGACGGGGACGGTTTAGGGTACAGGTTAGGGTACGACAACGGTTTAGGGTGAGCGTACGTGTTAGGGTACGGGTTAGTGTTAGCGTACGGGTTAGGATTAGGGGACGGGTGAGGGTAAGACTTCGGGTAAGGTTTAGGGTTAGGGTTAGGGTTAGGGTTAGGGTTAGGGGCCGCGGACAGTTATGATTTAGGGTACAGGTTGGGGTACGACCAATGTTTAGGGTGAGCATAAGTGTTAGGGTACGGGTTAGTGTTAGCGTACGGGTTAGGATTAGGGGACGTTTGAGGGTAAGGCTTCGGGTAAGGGTTAGGGTTAGGGTTAGGGTTAGGGTTAGGGGACGGGGACGGTTTAGGGTACAGGTTAGGGTACGACAATGGTTTAGGGTGAGCATACGTGTTAGGGTACGTGTTAGTGTTAGCGTACGGGTTAGGATTAGGGGACGGGTGAGGGTAAGGCTTCGGGTAAGTGTTAGGGTTAAGGTTAGGGTTAGGGTTAGGGGATGGGGACGGTTTAGGGTACAGGTTAGGGTACGTCAACGGTTTAGGGTGAGCGTACGTGTTAGGGTACGGGTTAGTGTTAGCGTACGGGTTAGGATTAGGGGACGGGTGAGGGTAAGGCTTCGGGTAAGGGTTAGGGTTAGGGTTAGGGTTACGGTTAGGGTTAGGGGACGGGGACGCTTTACGGTACAGGTTAGGGTACGACAACGGTTTAGGGTGAGCGTACGTCTTAGGGTACGGGTTAGTGTTAGCGTACGGGTTAGGATTAGGGGACGGGTGAGGGTAAGGCTTCGTGTAAGGGTTAGGGTTCGGGTTAGGGTTAGGGTTAGGGGACGGGGACAGGGAGGGTTTAGGTTACAGGTTAGGGTACGACAACGGTTTAGGGTGAGCGTACATGTTAGGGTATGGGTTAGTGTTAGCGTACGGGTTAGGATTAGAGGACGGGTGAGGGTAAGGCTTCGGGTAAGGGTTAGGGTTAGGGTTAGGGTTAGGGTTAGGGGACGGGGACGCTTTACGGTACAGGTTAGGTTACGACAACGGTTTAGTGTGAGCATACGTGTTAGGGTACGGGTTTGTGTTAGCGTACGGGTTAGGATTAGGGGACGGGTGAGGGTAAGGCTTCGGGTAAGGGTTAGGGTTAGGGTTAGGGTTAGGGTTAGGGTTAGGGGATGGGGACGGTTTAGGGTACAGTTTAGGGTACGACAACGGTTTAGGGTGAGCGTACGTGTTAGGGTACGGGTTAGTGTTAGCGTACGGGTTAGGATTAGGGGACGGGTGAGGGTAAGGCTTCGGGTAAGGGTTAGGATTAGGGTTAGGGTTAGGGTTAGGGTTAGGGGACGGGGACGGTTTAGGGTACAGGTTAGGGTACGACAACGGTTTATGGTGAGCGTACGTGTTAGGGTACGTTTTAGTGTTAGCGTACGGGTTAGGATTAGGGGACGGTTGAGGGTAAGGCTTCGGGTAAGTGTTAGGGTTAGGGTTAGGTTTAGGGTTAGGGGACGGGGACGGGGACGGTTTAGGGTACAGGTTAGGGTACGACAACGGTTTAGGGTGAGCATACGTGTTAGGGTACGGGTTAGTGTTAGCGTACGGGTTAGGAATAGGAGACGGGTGAGGGTAAGGCTTCGGGTAAGGGTTAGGGTTAGGGTTAGGGTTAGGGTTAGGTGACGGGGACGGGGACGATTTAGGGTACAGTTTAGGGTACGAGAACGGTTTAGGGTGAGCGTACGTGTTAGGATACGGGTTAGTGTTAGCGTACGGGTTAGTATTAGGGGACGGGTGAGGGTAAGGCTTCGGGTAAGTGTTAGGGTTAGGGTTAGGGTTAGGGGGCGGGGACGGTTTAGGGTACAGGTTAGGGTACGACAACGGTTTAGGGTGAGCGTACGTTTTGGGTACGGGTTAGTATTAGCGTACCGGTAAGGATTAGGGGACGGGTGAGGGTAAGGCTTCGGGTAAGGGTTAGGGTTAGGGTTAGGGTTAGGGTTAGGGGACGGGGACGGTTTAGGGTACATGTTAGGGTACGACAATTGTTTAGGGTGAGCGTACGTGTTAGGGTACGGTTTAGTGTTAGCGTACGGGTTAGGTTTAGGGGACGGGTGAGGGTAAGGCTTCTGGTAAGGGTTAGGTTTACGGTTAGGGTTAGGGTTAGGGTTAGGGGACGGGAACGGTTTAGGGTACAGGTTAGGGTACGACAACGGTTTAGGGTGAGCTTACGTGTTAGGGTACGGGTTAGTGTTCGCGTACGGGTTAGGATTAGGGGACGGGTGAGGGTAAGGCTTCGGGTAAGGGTTAGGGTTAGGGTTAGTGTTAGGGTTAGGGTTAGGGGACGGGGACGTTTTAGGGTACATGTTAGGGTACGACAACGGTTTAGGGTGAGCGTACGTGTTAGGGTACGGGTTATTGTTAGCGTAAGGGTTAGGATTAGGGGACGGGTGGGTAAGGCTTCGGGTAAGGGTTGGGGTTAGGGTTAGGGGACGGGGACGGGGATAGTTTAGGGTACAGGTTAGGGTACGACAACGGTTTAGGGTGAAGGTACGTGTTAGGGTACGGGTTAGTGTTAGCATACGGGTTAGGATTAGGGGACGGTTGAGGGTAAGGCTTCGGGTAAGGGTTAGGGTTAGGGTTAGGGTTAGGGTTAGGGGACAGGGACGGTTTAGGGTACAGGTTAGGGTACGTCAACGTTTTAGGGTGAGCGTACGTCTTAGGGTACGGGTTAGTGTTAGTGTACGGGTTAGGATTAGGGGACGGGTGAGGGTAAGGCTTCGGGTAAGGGTTAGGGTTAGGGTTAGGGTTAGGGTTAGGGTTAGGGGACGGGGACGGTTTAGGGTACAGGTTAGGGTACGACAACGGTTTAGGGTGAGCGTACGTGTTAGGGTACGGGTTAGTGTTAGCGTACGGGTTAGGAATAGGGGACGGGTGAGGGTAAGGCTTCGGGACAGGGTTAGGGTTAGGGTTAGGTTTAGGGTTAGGGGACGGGCACGGGGACGGTTTAGGGTACAGGTTATGGTACGACAACGGTTTAGGGTGAGGGTACGTGTTAGGGTACGGGTTAGTGTTAGCGTACGGATTAGGATTAGGGGACGGGTGAGGGTAAGGCTTCGGGTAAGGGTAAGGGTTAGGGTTAGGGTTAGGGTTAGGGTTAGGGGACGGGGACGGCTTAGGGTACAGGTTAGGGTACGACAACGGTTTAGAGTGAGCGTAAGTGTTAGGGTACGGATTAGTGTTAGCGTACGAGTTAGGATTAGGGGACGGGTGAGTGTAAGGCTTCGGGTAAGGGTTAGGGTTAGGGTTAGGGTTAGGGTTAGGGTTAGGGGACGGGGACGGGGACGGTTTAGGGTACAGGTTAGGGTACGACAACGGTTTAGGGTTAGCGTACGTGTTAGGGTACGGGTTAGTGTTAGCGTACGGGTTAGGATTAGGGGACGGGTGAGGGTAAGGCTTCCGGTAAGGTTTAGGGTTAGGGTTAGGGTTAGGGTTAGGGTTAGGGGACGGGGACGGTTTAGGGTACATGTTAGGGTACGACAACGGTTTAGGGTGAGCGTACGTGTTAGGGTACGGGTTAGTGTTAGCGTATGGGTTAGTAATAGGGGACGGGTGAGGGTAAGGCTTCGGGTAAGGGTTAGGGTTAGGGTTAGGGTTAGGGTTAAGGGACGGGGACGGGGACGGTTTAGGGTACAGGTTAGGGTACGACAACGGTTTAGGGTGAGCGTACGTGTTAGGGTACGGGTTAGTGTTAGCGTACGGGTTAGGATTAGGGGACGGGTGAGGATAAGACTTCGGGTAACGGTAAGGGTTAGCGATAGGGTTAGGGGACGGGGACGGTTTAGGGTACACGTTAGAGTACGACAACGGTTTAGGGTGAGCGTACTTGTTAGGGTACGGGTTAGTGTTAGCGTACGGGTTAGGATTAGGGGACGGGTGAGGGTAAGGCTTCGGGTAAGGGTTAGGGTTAGGGTTAGGGTTAGGTTTAGGGTTAGGGGACGGGGACGGGGACGGTTTAGGGTACATGTTATGGTACGACAACGGTTTAGGGTGAGCGTACGTGTTAGGGTACGGGTTAGTGTTAGCGTACGGGTTAGGAATAGGGGACGGGTGAGGGTAAGCCTTCGGGTAAGGGTTAGGGTTAGGGTTAGGGTTAGGGTTAGGTGACGGGGACGGGGACGATTTAGGGTACAGTTTAGGGTACGACAACGGTTTAGGGTGAGCGTACGTGTTAGGGTATGGGTTAGTGTTAGGGTATGGGTTATTGATAGCGTACGGGTTAGGTTTAGGGGACGGGTGAGGGTAAGGCTTCTGGTAAGGGTTAGGTTTACGGTTAGGGTTAGGGTTAGGGTTAGGGGACGGGGACGGTTTAGGGTACAGGTTAGGGTACGACAACGGTTTAGGGTGAGCTTACGTGTTAGGGTACGGGTTAGTGTTCGCGTACGGGTTAGGATTAGGGGACGGGTGAGGGTAAGGCTTCGGGTAAGGGTTAGGGTTAGGGTTAGTGTTAGGGTTAGGGTTAGGGGACGGGGACGTTTTAGGGTACATGTTAGGGTACGACAACGGTTTAGGGTGAGCGTACGTGTTAGGGTACGGGTTATTGTTAGCGTAAGGGTTAGGATTAGGGGACGGGTGGGTAAGGCTTCGGGTAAGGGTTGGGGTTAGGGTTAGGGGACGGGGACGGGGACAGTTTAGGGTACAGGTTAGGGTACGACAACGGTTTAGGGTGAGGGTACGTGTTAGGGTATGGGTTAGTGTTAGCGTACGGGTTAGGATTAGGGGACGGTTGAGGGTAAGGCTTCGGGTAAGGGTTAGGGTTAGGGTTAGGGTTAGGGTTAGGGGACAGGGACGGTTTAGGGTACAGGTTAGGGTACGACAACGGTTTAGGGTTAGCGTACGTGTTAGGGTACGGGTTAGTGTTAGCGTACGGGTTAGGATTAGGGGACGGGTGAGGGTAAGGCTTCCGGTAAGGTTTAGGGTTAGGGTTAGGGTTAGGGTTAGGGTTAGGGGACGGGGACGGTTTAGGGTACATGTTAGGGTACGACAACGGTTTAGGGTGAGCGTACGTGTTAGGGTACGGGTTAGTGTTAGCGTACGGGTTAGTAATAGGGGACGGGTGAGGGTAAGGCTTCGGGTAAGGGTTAGGGTTAGGGTTAGGGTTAGGGTTAAGGGACGGGGACGGGGACGGTTTAGGGTACAGGTTAGGGTACGACAACGGTTTAGGGTGAGCGTACGTGTTAGGGTACGGGTTAGTGTTAGCGTACGGGTTAGGATTAGGGGACGGGTGAGGATAAGACTTCGGGTAACGGTAAGGGTTAGCGATAGGGTTAGGGGACGGGGACGGTTTAGGGTACACGTTAGAGTACGACAACGGTTTAGGGTGAGCGTACTTGTTAGGGTACGGGTTAGTGTTAGCGTACGGGTTAGGATTAGGGGACGGGTGAGGGTAAGGCTTCGGGTAAGGGTTAGGGTTAGGGTTAGGGTTAGGTTTAGGGTTAGGGGACGGGGACGGGGACGGTTTAGGGTACATGTTATGGTACGACAACGGTTTAGGGTGAGCGTACGTGTTAGGGTACGGGTTAGTGTTAGCGTACGGGTTAGGAATAGGGGACGGGTGAGGGTAAGCCTTCGGGTAAGGGTTAGGGTTAGGGTTAGGGTTAGGGTTAGGGTTAGGTGACGGGGACGGGGACGATTTAGGGTACAGTTTAGGGTACGACAACGGTTTAGGGTGAGCGTACGTGTTAGGGTATGGGTTAGTGTTAGGGTATGGGTTATTGATAGCGTACGGGTTAGGTTTAGGGGACGGGTGAGGGTAAGGCTTCTGGTAAGGGTTAGGTTTACGGTTAGGGTTAGGGTTAGGGTTAGGGGACGGGGACGGTTTAGGGTACAGGTTAGGGTACGACAACGGTTTAGGGTGAGCTTACGTGTTAGGGTACGGGTTAGTGTTCGCGTACGGGTTAGGATTAGGGGACGGGTGAGGGTAAGGCTTCGGGTAAGGGTTAGGGTTAGGGTTAGTGTTAGGGTTAGGGTTAGGGGACGGGGACGTTTTAGGGTACATGTTAGGGTACGACAACGGTTTAGGGTGAGCGTACGTGTTAGGGTACGGGTTATTGTTAGCGTAAGGGTTAGGATTAGGGGACGGGTGGGTAAGGCTTCGGGTAAGGGTTGGGGTTAGGGTTAGGGGACGGGGACGGGGACAGTTTAGGGTACAGGTTAGGGTACGACAACGGTTTAGGGTGAGGGTACGTGTTAGGGTACGGGTTAGTGTTAGCGTACGGGTTAGGATTAGGGGACGGTTGAGGGTAAGGCTTCGGGTAAGGGTTAGGGTTAGGGTTAGGGTTAGGGTTAGGGGACAGGGACGGTTTAGGGTACAGGTTAGGGTACGTCAACGTTTTAGGGTGAGCGTACGTCTTAGGGTACGGGTTAGTGTTAGTGTACGGGTTAGGATTAGGGGACGGGTGAGGATAAGACTTCGGGTAACGGTAAGGGTTAGCGATAGGGTTAGGGGACGGGGACGGTTTAGGGTACACGTTAGAGTACGACAACGGTTTAGGGTGAGCGTACTTGTTAGGGTACGGGTTAGTGTTAGCGTACGGGTTAGGATTAGGGGACGGGTGAGGGTAAGGCTTCGGGTAAGGGTTAGGGTTAGGGTTAGGGTTAGGGTTAGGGTTAGGGGACGGGGACGGGGACGGTTTAGGGTACATGTTTTGGTACGACAACGGTTTAGGGTGAGCGTACGTGTTAGGGTACGGGTTAGTGTTAGCGTACGGGTTAGGAATAGGGGACGGGTGAGGGTAAGCCTTCGGGTAAGGGTTAGGGTTAGGGTTAGGGTTAGGGTTAGGGTTAGGTGACGGGGACGGGGACGATTTAGGGTACAGTTTAGGGTACGACAACGGTTTAGGGTGAGCGTACGTGTTAGGGTATGGGTTAGTGTTAGGGTATGGGTTATTGATAGCGTACGGGTTAGGATTAGGGGACGGGTGAGGGTAAGGATTCGGGTAAGGGTTAGAGTTAGGCTTAGGGTTAGGCTTAAGGGACGGAGACGGTTTAGGATACAGGTTAGGGTACGACAATGGTTTAGTGTGAGCGTACGTGTTAGGGCATGGGTTAGTGTTAGAGTACGGGTTAGGATTAGGGGACTGGTGAGGGTAAGGCTTTGGGTAAGTGTTAGGGTTAGGGTTAGGGTTAGGGTTAGGGTTAGGGGATGGGGACGGTTTAGGGTACAGGTTAGGGTACGACAACGGTTTAGGGTGAGCGTACTTGTTAGGGTACGGGTTAGTGTTAGCGTACGGGTTAGGATTAGGGGACGGGTGAGGGTAAGGCTTCGGGTAAGGGTTAGGGTTAGGGTTAGGGTTAGGGTTAGGGGACGGGGACGGTTTAGGGTACAGGTTAGGGTACGACAACGGTTTAGGGTGAGCGTACGTTTTGGGTACGGGTTAGTGTTAGCGTACGGTTTAGGATTAGGGGACGGGTGAGGTTAAGGCTTCGGGTAAGGGTTAGGGTTAGGGTTAGGGTTAGGGTTAGGGGATGGGGACGGGGACGGTTTAGGGTACAGTTTAGGGTACGACAACGGTTTAGGGTGAGCGTACGTGTTAGGGTACGGGTTAGTGTTAGCGTACGGGTAAGGATTAGGGGACGGGTGAGGGTAAGGCTTCGGGTAAGGGTTAGGGTTAGGGTTAGGGTTAGTGTTAGGGGACGGGGACGGTTTAGGGTACAGGTTAGGGTACGAAAATGGTTTAGGGTGAGCGTACGTGTTAGGGTACGGTTTAGTGTTAGCGTACGGGTTAGGTTTAGGGGACAGGTAAGGGTAAGGCTTCTGGTAAGGGTTAGGTTTACGGTTAGGGTTAGGGTTAGGGTTAGGGGACGGGGACGGTTTAGGGTACAGGTTAGGGTACGACAACGGTTTAGGGTGAGCTTACATGTTCGGGTACGGGTTAGTGTTCGCGTACGGGTTAGGATTAGGGGACGGGTGAGGGTAAGGTTTCGGGTCAGGGTTAGGGTTAAGGTTAGGGTTAGGGTTAGGGTTAGGGGACGGGGACGGTTTAGGGTACATGTTAGGGTACGACAACGGTTTAGGGTGAGCGTACGGGTTAGGGTACGGGTTATTGTTAGCGTACGGGTTAGGATTAGGCGACGGGTGGGGTAAGGCTTCGGGTAAGGGTTAGGGTTAGGGTTAGGGTTAGGGGACGGGGACGGGGACGGTTTCGGGTACAGGTTAGGGTACGACAACGGTTTAGGGTGAGGGTACGTGTTAGGGTACGGGTGACTGTTAGCATACGGGTGAGGATTAGGGGACGGGTGAGTGTAAGGCTTCGGGTAAGGGTTAGGGTTAGGGTTAGGGTTAGGGTTAGGGTTAGGGGACGGGGACGGTTTAGGGTACAGGTTAGGTTACGACAAGTGTTTAGGGTGAGCGTACGTGTTAGGGTACGGGTTAGTGTTAGCGTACGGGTTAGGATTAGGGGACGGGTGAGTGTAAGGCTTCGGGAAAGGGTTAGGGTTAGGGTTAGAGTTAGGGTTAGGGTTACGGGACAGGGACGGTTTAGGGTACAGGTTAGGGTACGGCAACGGTTTAGGGTGAGCGAACGTGTTAGGGTACGGGTTAGTGTTAGCGTACGGGTTAGGATTACGGGAAGGGTGAGGGTAAGGCTTCGGGTAAGGGTTAGGTTTAGGGTTAGGGTTAGGGTTAGGGTTAGGGGACGGGCACGGGGACGGTTTAGGGTACAGGTTAGTGTACGACAACGGTTTAGGGTGAGCGTACGTGTTAGGGTACGGTTTAGTGTTAGCGTACGTGTTAGGATTAGGGGACGGGTGAGGGTAAGGCTTCGGGTAAGGATTAGGGTTAGGGTTAGTGTTAGGGTTAGGGTTAGGGGACGGGGACGGTTTAGCGTACAGGTTAGGGTACGACAACAGTTTAGGGTGAGCGTACGTGTTAGGGTATGGTTTAGTGTTAGCGTACGGGTTAGGATTAGGGGACGGGTGAGGGAAAGGCTTCGGATAATGGTTAGGGTTAGGGTTATGGTTAGGGTTAGGGGACGTGGACGGTTTAGGGTACAGGTTAGGGTACGACAACGGTTTAGGATGAGCGTACTTGTTAGGGTGCGGGTTAGTGTTAGCTTACGGGTTAGGATTAGGGGACGGGTGAGGGTAAGCCTTCGGGTAAGGGTTAGGGTTAGGGTTAGGGTTAGGGTTAGGGGACAGGGATGGTTTAGGGTAAAGGTTAGGGTACGACAACGGATTAGGGTGAGCGGACGTGTTTGAGTACGGGTTAGTGTTAGCGTACGGGTTAGGATTAGGGGACGGGTGAGGGTAAGGCTTCGGGTAAGGGTTAGGGTTAGGGTTAGGGTTAGGGTTAGGGGACGGGGACGGTTTAGGGTACAGGTTACGGTACAAAAACGGTTTAGGGTGAGCGTACGTGTTAGGGTACGGGTTAGTGTTAGCGTACGGTGTAGGATTAGGGGACGGGTGAGGGTAAGGCTTCGGGAAAGGGTTAGGGTTAGGGTTAGGTTTAGGGTTAGGGGACGGGCACGGGGACGGTTTAGGGTACAGGTTATGGTACGACAACGGTTTAGGGTGAGGGTACGTGTTAGGGTACGGGTTAGTGTTAGCGTACGGGTTAGGATTAGGGGACGGGTGACGGTAAGGCTTCGGGTAAGGGTAAGGGTTAGGGTTAGGGTTAAGGTTAGGGTTAGGGGACGGGGACGGCTTAGGGTACAGGTTAGGGTACGACAACGGTTTAGAGTGAGCGTAAGTGTTAGGGTACGGATTAGTGTTAGCGTACGAGTTAGGATTAGGGGACGGGTGAGTGTAAGGCTTCGGGTAAGGGTTAGGGTTAGGGTTAGGCTTAGGGTTAGGGGACGGGGACGGTTTAGGGTACAGGTTACGGTACGACAACGGTTTAGGGTGAGCGTACGTGTTAGGGTACGGGTTAGTGTTAGCGTACGGGTTAGGATTAGGGGACGGGTGAGGGTAAGGCTACAGGTAAGGTTTAGGGTTAGGGTTAGGGGACGGGGACGGTTTAGGGTACAGGTTAGGGTACGACAACGATTTAGGGTGAGCGTACGTGTTCGGTTACGGGTTAGTGTTAGCGTACGGGTTAGGATTAGGGAACGGGTGAGGGTAAGGCTTCGGGTAATGGTTAGGGTTAGGGTTAGGGTTAGGGTTAGGGGACGGGGACAGTTTAGGGTACAGGTTAGGGTACGACAACGGTTTAGGGTGAGCGTACGTGTTAGGGTACGGGTTAGTGTTCGCGTACGGGTTAGGATTAGGGGACGGGTGAGGGTAAGGCTTCGGGTAAGGGTTAGGGTTAGGGTTAGTGTTAGGGTTAGGGTTAGGGGACGGGGACGTTTTAGGGTGCATGTTAGGGTACGACAACGGTTTAGGGTGAGCGTACGTGTTAGGGTACGGGTTATTGTTAGCGTAAGGGTTAGGATTAGGGGACGGGTGGGTAAGGCTTCGGGTAAGGGTTGGGGTTAGGGTTAGGGGACGGGGACGGGGACAGTTTAGGGTACAGGTTAGGGTACGACAACGGTTTAGGGTGAGGGTACGTGTTAGGGTACGGGTTAGTGTTAGCGTACGGGTTAGGATTAGGGGACGGTTGAGGGTAAGGCTTCGGGTAAGGGTTAGGGTTAGGGTTAGGGTTAGGGTTAGGGGACAGGGACGGTTTAGGGTACAGGTTAGGGTACGTCAACGTTTTAGGGTGAGCGTACGTCTTAGGGTACGGGTTAGTGTTAGTGTACGGGTTAGGATTAGGGGACGGGTGAGGGTAAGGCTTCGGGTAAGGGTTAGGGTTAGGGTTAGGGTTAGGGTTAGGGTTAGGGGACGGGGACGGTTTAGGGTACAGGTTAGGGTACGACAACGGTTTAGGGTGAGCGTACGTGTTAGGGTACGGGTTAGTGTTAGCGTACGGGTTAGGATTAGGGGACGGGTGAGGGTAAGGCTTCGGGAAAGGGTTAGGGTTAGGGTTAGGTTTAGGGTTAGTGGACGGGCACGGGGACGGTTTAGGGTACAGGTTATGGTAAGACAACGGTTTAGGGTGAGGGTACGTGTTAGGGTACGGGTTAAAGTTAGCGTACGGGTTAGGATTAGGGGACGGGTGAGGGTAAGGCTTCGGGTAAGGGTAAGGGTTAGGGTTAGGGTTAGGGTTAGGGTTAGGGGACGGGGACGGCTTAGGGTACAGGTTAGGGTACGACAACGGTTTAGAGTGAGCGTAAGTGTTAGGGTACGGATTAGTGTTAGCGTACGAGTTAGGATTAGGGGACGGGTGAGTGTAAGGCTTCGGGTAAGGGTTAGGGTTAGGGTTAGGGTTAGGGTTAGGGTTAGGGGACGGGGACGGGGACGGTTTAGGGTACAGGTTAGGGTACGACAACGGTTTAGGGTTAGCGTACGTGTTAGGGTACGGGTTAGTGTTAGCGTACGGGTTAGGATTAGGGGACGGGTGAGGATAAGACTTCGGGTAAGGGTAAGGGTTAGCGATAGGGTTAGGGGACGGGGACGGTTTAGGGTACACGTTAGAGTACGACAACGGTTTAGGGTGAGCGTACTTGTTAGGGTACGGGTTAGTGTTAGCGTACGGGTTAGGATTAGGGGACGGGTGAGGGTAAGGCTTCGGGTAAGGGTTAGGGTTAGGGTTAGGTTTAGGGTTAGGGGACGGGGACGGGGACGGTTTAGGGTACATGTTAGGGTACGACAACCGTTTAGGGTGAGCGTACGTGTTAGGGTACGGGTTAGTGTTAGCGTACGGGTTAGGAATAGGGGACGGGTGAGGGTAAGCCTTCGGGTAAGGGTTAGGGTTAGGGTTAGGGTTAGGGTTAGGGTTAGGTGACGGGGACGGGGACGATTTAGGGTACAGTTTAGGGTACGACAACGGTTTAGGGTGAGCGTACGTGTTAGGGTATGGGTTAGTGTTAGGGTATGGGTTATTGTTAGCGTACGGGTTAGGATTAGGGGACGGGTGAGGGTAAGGATTCGGGTAAGGGTTAGAGTTAGGCTTAGGGTTAGGCTTAAGGGACGGAGACGGTTTAGGATACAGGTTAGGGTACGACAATGGTTTAGTGTGAGCGTACGTGTTAGGTCATGGGTTAGTGTTAGAGTACGGGTTAGGATTAGGGGACTGGTGAGGGTAAGGCTTTGGGTAAGTGTTAGGGTTAGGGTTAGGGTTAGGGTTAGGGTTAGGGGATGGGGACGGTTTAGGGTACAGGTTAGGGTACGACAACGGTTTAGGGTGAGCGTACTTGTTAGGGTACGGGTTAGTGTTAGCGTACGGGTTAGGATTAGGGGACGGGTGAGGGTAAGGCTTCGGGTAAGGGTTAGGGTTAGGGTTAGGGTTAGGGGACGGGGACGGTTTAGGGTACAGGTTAGGGTACGACAACGGTTTAGGGTGAGCGTACGTTTTGGGTACGGGTTAGTGTTAGCGTACGGTTTAGGATTAGGGGACGGGTGAGGTTAAGGCTTCGGGTAAGGGTTAGGGTTAGGGTTAGGGTTAGGGTTAGGGGATGGGGACGGGGACGGTTTAGGGTACAGTTTAGGGTACGACAACGGTTTAGGGTGAGCGTACGTGTTAGGGTACGGGTTAGTGTTAGCGTACGGGTAAGGATTAGGGGACGGGTGAGGGTAAGGCTTCGGGTAAGGGTTAGGGTTAGGGTTAGGGTTAGGGTTAGGGGACGGGGACGGTTTAGGGTACAGGTTAGGGTACGAAAATGGTTTAGGGTGAGCGTACGTGTTGGGTACGGTTTAGTGTTAGCGTACGGGTTAGGTTTAGGGGACAGGTGAGGGTAAGGCTTCTGGTAAGGGTTAGGTTTACGGTTAGGGTTAGGGTTAGGGTTACGGGACGGGGACGGTTTAGGGTACAGGTTAGGGTACGACAACGGTTTAGGGTGAGCTTACATGTTCGGGTACGGGTTAGTGTTCGCGTACGGGTTAGGATTAGGGGACGGGTGAGGGTAAGGCTTCGGGTCAGGGTTAGGGTTAAGGTTAGGGTTAGGGTTAGGGTTAGGGGACGGGGACGGTTTAGGGTACATATTAGGGTACGACAACGGTTTAGGGTGAGCGTACGTGTTAGGGTACGGGTTATTGTTAGCGTACGGGTTAGGATTAGGGGACGGGTGGGGTAAGGCTTCGGGTAAGGGTTAGGGTTAGGGTTAGGGTTAGGGGACGGGGACGGGGACGGTTTCGGGTACAGGTTAGGGTACGACAACGGTTTAGGGTGTGGGTACGTGTTAGGGTACGGGTGACTGTTAGCATACGGGTGAGGATTAGGGGACGGGTGAGTGTAAGGCTTCGGGTAAGGGTTAGGGTTAGGGTTAGGGTTAGGGTTAGGGTTAGGGGACGGGGACGGTTTAGGGTACAGGTTAGGGTACGACAACTGTTTAGGGTGAGCGTACGTGTTAGGGTACGGGTTAGTGTTAGCGTACGGGTTAGGATTAGGGGACGGGTGAGTGTAAGGCTTCGGGAAAGGGTTAGGGTTAGGGTTAGAGTTAGGGTTAGGGGACGAGCACGGGGACGGTTTAGGGTACAGGTTAGGGTACGACACCGGTTTAGGGTGAGGGTACGTGTTAGGGTACGGGTTAGTGTTAGCGTACGAGTTAGGATTAGGGGACGGGTTAGGGTAAGGCTTCGGGTAAGGGTTAGGGTTAGGGTTAGGGTTAGGGTTAGGGGACGGGGACGGTTTAGGGTACAGGTTAGGGTACGACAACGGTTTAGGGTGAGCGTACGTGTTAGGGTACGGGTTAGTGTTAGCGTACGGGTTAGGATTAGGGGACGGGTGAGGGTAAGGCTTCGGGTAAGGGTTAGGCTTATGCTTAGGGTTAGGGTTAGGGTTAGGGGACGGGGACGGTTTAGGGTACAGGTTAGGGTACGACAACGGTTTAGGATGAGCGTAAGTGTTAGGGTACGGTTTAGTGTTAGCGTACGGGTAAGGATTAGGGGACGGGTGAGGGTAAGGCTTCGGGTAAGGGTTAGTGTTAGGGTTAGAGTTAGGGTTAGGGTTACGGGACAGGGACGGTTTAGGGTACAGGTTAGTGTACGGCAACGGTTTAGGGTGAGCGTACGTGTTAGGGTACGGGTTAGTGTTAGCGTACGGGTTAGGATTACGGGAAGGGTGAGGGTAAGGCTTCGGGTAAGGGTTAGGGTTAGGGTTAGGGTTAGGGTTAGGGTTAGGGGACGGGCACGGGGACGGTTTAGGGTACAGGTTAGTGTACGACAACGGTTTAGGGTGAGCGTACGTGTTAGGGTACGGTTTAGTGTTAGCGTACGTGTTAGGATTAGGGGACGGGTGAGGGTAAGGCTTCGGGTAAGGGTTAGGGTTAGGTTTAGGGTTAGGGGACGGGGACGGTTTAGGGTACAGGTTACGGTACAAAAACGGTTTAGGGTGAGCGTACGTGTTAGGGTACGGGTTAGTGTTAGCGTACGGGTTAGGATTAGGGGACGGGTGAGTGTAAGGCTTCGGGTAAGGATTAGGGTTAGGGTTAGTGTTAGGGTTAGGGTTAGGGGACGGGGACGGTTTAGCGTACAGGTTAGGGTACTACAACAGTTTAGGGTGAGCGTACGTGTTAGGGTATGGTTTAGTGTTAGCGTACGGGTTAGGATTAGGGGACGGGTGAGGGAAAGGCTTCGGATAATGGTTAGGGTTAGGGTTATGGTTAGGGTTAGGGGACGTGGACGGTTTAGGGTACAGGTTAGGGTACGACAACGGTTTAGGATGAGCGTACTTGTTAGGGTACGGGTTAGTGTTAGCGTACGGGTTAGGATTAGGGGACGGGTGAGGGTAAGGCTTCGGGTAAGGGTTAGGGTTAGGGTTAGGGTTAGGGTTAGGGGACAGGGATGGTTTAGGGTAAAGGTTAGGGTACGACAACGGATTAGGGTGAGCGTACGTGTTTGAGTACGGGTTAGTGTTAGCGTACGGGTTAGGATTAGGGGACGGGTGAGGGTAAGGCTTCGGGTAAGGGTTAGGGTTAGGGTTAGGGTTAGGGTTAGGGTTAGGGGACGGGGACGGTTTAGGATACAGGTTAGGGTACGACAACGGTTTAGGGTGAGCGTACGTGTTAGGGTACGGGTTAGTGTTAGCGTACGGTGTAGGATTAGGGGACGGGTGAGGGTAAGGCTTCGGGAAAGGGTTAGGGTTAGGGTTAGGTTTAGGGTTAGGGGACGGGCACGGGGACGGTTTAGGGTACAGGTTATGGTACGACAACGGTTTAGGGTGAGGTTACGTGTTAGGGTACGGGTTAGTGTTAGCGTACGGGTTAGGATTATGGGACGGGTGACGGTAAGGCTTCGGGTAAGGGTAAGGGTTAGGGTTAGGGTTAAGGTTAGGGTTAGGGGACGGGGACGGCTTAGGGTACAGGTTAGGGTACGACAACGGTTTAGAGTGAGCATAAGTGTTAGGGTACGGATTAGTGTTAGCGTACGAGTTAGGATTAGGGGACGGGTGAGTGTAAGGCTTCGGGTAAGGGTTAGGGTTAGGGTTAGGCTTAGGGTTAGGGGACGGGGACGGTTTAGGGTACAGGTTACGGTACGACAACGGTTTAGGGTGAGCGTACGTGTTAGGGTACGGGTTAGTGTTAGCGTACGGGTTAGGATTAGGGGACGGGTGAGGGTAAGGCTACAGGTAAGGTTTAGGGTTAGGGTTAGGGGACGGGGACGGTTTAGGGTACAGGTTAGGGTACGACAACGATTTAGGGTGAGCGTACGTGTTCGGTTACGGGTTAGTGTTAGCGTACGGGTTAGGATTAGGGAACGGGTGAGGGTAAGGCTTCGGGTAATGGTTAGGGTTAGGGTTAGGGTTAGGGGACGGGGACGGGGACAGTTTAGGGTACAGGTTAGGGTACGACAACGGTTTAGGGTGAGCGTACGTGTCAGGGTACGGGTTAGTGTTAGCGTACAGGTTAGGATTAGGGGACGGGTGAGGATAAGGCTTCGGGTAAGGGTTAAGGTTAGGGTTAGGGTTAGGGTTAGGGGACGGGGACGGTTTAGGGTACAGGTTAGGGTACGACAACGGTTTAGGGTGAGCGTACGTGTTAGGGTACGGGTTAGTGTTAGCGTACGGGTTAGGATTAGGGGACGGGTGAGGGTAAGGCTTCGGGTAAGGGTTAGGCTTAGGGTTAGGGTTAGGTGACGGGGACGGGGACGATTTAGGGTACAGTTTAGGGTACGACAACGGTTTAGGGTGAGCGTACGTGTTAGGGTACGGGTTAGCGTTAGCGTACGAGTTAGGATTAGGGGACGGGTGAGGGTAAGGATTCGGGTAAGGGTTAGGGTTAGGGTTAGGTTTAGGGTTAAGGGACGGAGACGGTTTACGATACAGGATAGGGTACGACAACGGTTTAGTGTGAGCGTACGTGTTAGGGCACGGGTTAGTGTTAGCGTACGGGTTAGGATTAGGGGACAGGTGAGGGTAAGGCTTCGGGTAAGGGTTAGGGTTAGGATTAGGGTTAGGGTTAGGGGACTGGGACGGTTTAGGGTACATGTTAGGGTACGACAACGATTTAGGGTGAGCGTAGGTGTTAGGGTACGGATTAGTGTTATCTTACGGGTTAGGATGAGGTGACGGGTGAGGGTAAGGCTTCGGGTAAGTGTTAGGGTTAGGGTTAGCGTTAGGGTTAGGGTTAAGGGACGGGGACGGGGACGGTTTAGGGTACAGGTTAGGGTACGACAACGGTTTAGGGTGAGCGTACGTGTTAGGGTACGGGTTAGTGTTAGCGTACGGGTTAGGATTAGGGGACGGGTGAGGGTAAGACTTCGGGTAAGGATTAGGGTTAGGGTTAGGGTTAGGGTTAGGGGACGGGGACGGGGACGGTTTACGGTACATGTTAGGGTACGACAACGGTTTAGGGTGAGCGTACGTGGAAGGGTACGGTTTAGTGTTAGTGTACGGGTTAGGATTAGGGGACGGGTGAGGGTAAGGCTTCGGGTAAGGGTTAGGGTTAGGGTTAGGGTTAGGTTTAGGGTTAGGGGACGGGGACGGGGACGGTTTAGGGTACAGGTTAGGGTACGACAATGGTTTAGGGTGAGCGTACGTGTTAGGGTACGGGTTAGTGTTAGCGTATGGGTTAGGATTAAGGGTCGGGTGAGGGTAAGGCTTCGGGTAAGGTTTAGGGTTAGGGTTAGGGTTAGTGTTAGGGTTAGGGGACGGGGACGGTTTAGGGTACATGTTAGGGTACGACAACGGTTTAGGGTGAGCGTACGTGTTAGGGTACGGGTTAGTGTTAGCGTACGGGTTAGGATTAGGGGACGGGTGAGGGTAAGGCTTCGGGTAAGGGTTAGCGTTAGGGTTAGGGCTGGGTTAGGGTTAGGTGACGGGGACGGGGATGATTTAGGGTACAGTTTAGCGTACGACAACGGTTTAGGGTGAGCGTACCTGTTAGGGTACGGGTTAGTGTTAGCGTACGGTTTAGGATTAGGGGACGGGTGAGGGTAAGGATTCGGGTAAGGGTTAGGGTTAGTGTTAGTGTTAGGGTTAAGGGACGGAGACGGTTTAGGGTACAGGTTAGGGTACGACAACGGTTTAGGGTGAGCGTACGTGTTAGGGTATGTGTTAGTGTTAGTGTACGGGTTAGGATTAGGGGACGGGTGAGGGTAAGGCTTCGGGTAAGGGTTAGGGTTAGGGTTAGGGTTAGGGGACGGGAACGGTTTAGGGTACAGGTTAGGGTACGACAACGGTTTAGGGTGACCTTACGTGTTAGGGTACGGGTTAGTGTTCGCGTACGGGTTAGGATTAGGGGACGGGTGAGGGTAAGGCTTCGGGTAAGGGTTAGGGTTAGGGTTAGGGTTAGGGTTATGGTTAGGGGACGGGGACGGTTTAGGGTACATGTTAGGGTACGACAACGGTTTAGGGTGAGCATACGTGTTAGGGTATGGGTTAGTGTTAGTGTACGGGTTAGGATTAGGGGACGGGTGGGGTAAGGCTTCGGGTAAGGGTTAGGGTTAGGGTTAGGGTTAGGGTTAGGGGACGGGGACGGGGACGGTTTAGGGTACAGGTTAGGGTACGACAACGGTTTAGGGTGAGGGTACGTGTTAGGTTACGGGTTAGTGTTAGCATACGGGTTAGGATTAGGGGACAGGTGAGTGTAAGGCTTCGGGTAAGGGTTAGGGTTAGGGTTAGGGTTAGGGTTAGGGTTAGTGGACGGGCACGGGGACGGTTTAGGGTACAGGTTAGGGTACGACACCGGTTTAGGGTGACGGTACGTGTTAGGGTACCGGTTAGTGTTAGCGTACGAGTTAGGATTAGGGGACGCGTTAGGGTAAGGCTTCGGGTAAGGGTTAGGGTTAGGGTTAGGGTATGGGGACGGTTTAGGGTACAGGTTAGGGTACGACAACGGTTTAGGGTGAGCGTACGTGTTAGGGTACGTGTTAGTGTTAGCGTACAGGTTAGGATTAGGGGACGGGTGAGGGTAAGGCTTCGGGTAAGGGTTAGGGTTAGGGTTAGGGTTAGGGTTAGGGGACTGGGACGGTTTAGGGTACATGTTAGGGTACGACAACGTTTTAGGGTGAGCGTAGGTGTTAGGGTACGGATAAGTGTTATCTTACGGGTTAGGATTAGGTGACGGGTGAGGGTAAGGCTTCGGGTAAGTGTTAGGGTTAGGGTTAGCATTAGGGTTAGGGTTAAGGGACAGGGACGGGGACGGTTTAGGGTACAGGTTAGGGTACGACAACGGTTTAGGGTGAGCGTACGTGTTAGGGTACGGGTTAGTGTTAGCGTACGGGTTAGGATTAGGGGACGGGTGAGGGTAAGACTTCGGGTAAGGGTTAGGGTTAGGGTTAGGGTTAGGGTTAGGGGACGGGGACGGGGACGGTTTACGGTACATGTTAGGGTACGACAACGGTTTAGGGTGAGCGTACGTGCTAGGGTACGGTTTAGTGTTAGTGTACGGGTTAGGATTAGGGGACGGGTGAGGGTAAGGCTTCGGGTAAGGGTTAGGGTTAGGGTTAGGGTTAGGTTTAGGGTTAGGGGACGGGGACGGGGACGGTTTAGGGTACAGGTTAGGGTACGACAATGGTTTAGGGTGAGCGTACGTGTTAGGGTACGGGTTAGTGTTAGCGTACGGGTTAGGATTAAGGGTCGGGTGAGGGTAAGGCTTCGGGTAAGGTTTAGGGTTAGGGTTAGGGTTAGTGTTAGGGTTAGGGGACGGGGACGGTTTAGGGTACATGTTAGGGTACGACAACGGTTTAGGGTGAGCGTACGTGTTAGGGTACGGGTTAGTGTTAGCGTACGGGTTAGGATTAGGGGACGGGTGAGGGTAAGGCTTCGGGTAAGGGTTAGGGTTAGGGTTAGGGTTAGGGTTAAGGGACGGGGACGGGGACGGTTTAGAGTACAGGTTAGGGTACGACAACGGTTTAGGGTGAGCGTACGTGTTAGGGTACGGGTTAGTGTTAGCGTACGGGTTAGGATTAGGGGACGGGTGAGGGTAAGACTTCGGGTAAGGGTTAGGGTTAGGGATAGGGTTAGGGGACGGGGACGGTTTAGGGTACAGGTTAGGGTACGACAACGGTTTAGGGTGAGCGTACGTGTTACGGTACGGTTTAGTGTTAGTGTACGGGTTAGGATTAGGGGACGGGTGAGGGTAAGGCTTCGGGTAAGGGTTAGGGTTAGGGTTAGTGTTAGGATTAGGGTTAGGGTTAGGGGACGGGGATGGTTTAAGGTACATGTTAGGGTACGACAACGGTTTAGGGTGAGCGTACGTGTTAGGGTACGGGTTAGTGTTAGCGCACGGGTTAGGATTAGGGGACGGGTGAAGGTAAGGCTTCGGGTAAGGGTTAGGGTTAGGTTTAGGGTTAGGGGACGGGGACGGTTTAGGGTACAGGTTACGGTACAAAAACGGTTTAGGGTGAGCGTACGTGTTAGGGTACGGGTTAGTGTTAGCGTACGGGTTAGGATTAGGGGACGGGTGACGGTAAGGCTTCGGGTAAGGGTAAGGGTTAGGGTTAGGGTTAAGGTTAGGGTTAGGGGACGGGGACGGCTTAGGGTACAGGTTAGGGTACGACAACGGTTTAGAGTGAGCGTAACTGTTAGGGTACGGATTAGTGTTAGCGTACGAGTTAGGATTAGGGGACGGGTGAGTGTAAGGCTTCGGGTAAGGATTAGGGTTAGGGTTAGGCTTAGGGTTAGGGGACGGGGACGGTTTAGGGTACAGGTTACGGTACGACAACGGTTTAGGGTGAGCGTACGTGTTAGGGTACGGGTTAGTGTTAGCGTACGGGTTAGGATTAGGGGACGGGTGAGGGTAAGGCTACAGGTAAGATTTAGGGTTAGGGTTAGGGGACGGGGACGGTTTAGGGTACAGGTTAGGGTACGACAACGATTTAGGGTGAGCGTACGTGTTCGGTTACGGGTTAGTGTTAGCGTACGGGTTAGGATTAGGGAACGGGTGAGGGTAAGGCTTCGGGTAATGGTTAGGGTTAGGGTTAGGGTTAGGGTTAGGGGACGGGGACAGTTTAGGGTACAGGTTAGGGTACGACAACGGTTTAGGGTGAGCGTACGTGTTAGGGTACGGGTTAGTGTTCGCGTACGGGTTAGGATTAGGGGACGGGTGAGGGTAAGGCTTCGGGTAAGGGTTAGGGTTAGGGTTAGTGTTAGGGTTAGGGTTAGGGGACGGGGACGTTTTAGGGTGCATGTTAGGGTACGACAACGGTTTAGGGTGAGCGTACGTGTTAGGGTACGGGTTATTGTTAGCGTAAGGGTTAGGATTAGGGGACGGGTGGGTAAGGCTTCGGGTAAGGGTTGGGGTTAGGGTTAGGGGACGGGGACGGGGACAGTTTAGGGTACAGGTTAGGGTACGACAACGGTTTAGGGTGAGGGTACGTGTTAGGGTACGGGTTAGTGTTAGCGTACGGGTTAGGATTAGGGGACGGTTGAGGGTAAGGCTTCGGGTAAGGGTTAGGGTTAGGGTTAGGGTTAGGGTTAGGGGACAGGGACGGTTTAGGGTACAGGTTAGGGTACGTCAACGTTTTAGGGTGAGCGTACGTCTTAGGGTACGGGTTAGTGTTAGTGTACGGGTTAGGATTAGGGGACGGGTGAGGGTAAGGCTTCGGGTAAGGGTTAGGGTTAGGGTTAGGGTTAGGGTTAGGGTTAGGGGACGGGGACGGTTTAGGGTACAGGTTAGGGTACGACAACGGTTTAGGGTGAGCGTACGTGTTAGGGTACGGGTTAGTGTTAGCGTACGGGTTAGGATTAGGGGACGGGTGAGGGTAAGGCTTCGGGAAAGGGTTAGGGTTAGGGTTAGGTTTAGGGTTAGTGGACGGGCACGGGGACGGTTTAGGGTACAGGTTATGGTAAGACAACGGTTTAGGGTGAGGGTACGTGTTAGGGTACGGGTTAGTGTTAGCGTACGGGTTAGGATTAGGGGACGGGTGAGGGTAAGGCTTCGGGTAAGGGTAAGGGTTAGGGTTAGGGTTAGGGTTAGGGTTAGGGGACGGGGACGGCTTAGGGTACAGGTTAGGGTACGACAACGGTTTAGAGTGAGCGTAAGTGTTAGGGTACGGATTAGTGTTAGCGTACGAGTTAGGATTAGGGGACGGGTGAGTGTAAGGCTTCGGGTAAGGGTTAGGGTTAGCAATAGGGTTAGGGGACGGGGACGGTTTAGGGTACACGTTAGAGTACGACAACGGTTTAGGGTGAGCGTACTTGTTAGGGTACGGGTTAGTGTTAGCGTACGGGTTAGGATTAGGGGACGGGTGAGGGTAAGGCTTCGGGTAAGGGTTAGGGTTAGGGTTAGGTTTAGGGTTAGGGGACGGGGACGGGGACGGTTTAGGGTACATGTTAGGGTACGACAACGGTTTAGGGTGAGCGTACGTGTTAGGGTACGGGTTAGTGTTAGCGTACGGGTAAGGAATAGGGGACGGGTGAGGGTAAGCCTTCGGGTAAGGGTTAGGGTTAGGGTTAGGGTTAGGGTTAGGGTTAGGTGACGGGGACGGGGACGATTTAGGGTACAGTTTAGTGTACGACAACGGTATAGGGTGAGCGTACGTGTTAGGGTATGGGTTAGTGTTAGGGTATGGGTTATTGTTAGCGTACGGGTTAGGATTAGGGGACGGGTGAGGGTAAGGATTCGGGTAAGGGTTAGAGTTAGGCTTAGGGTTAGGCTTAAGGGACGGAGACGGTTTAGGATACAGGTTAGGGTACGACAATGGTTTAGTGTGAGCGTACGTGTTAGGTCATGGGTTAGTGTTAGAGTACGGGTTAGGATTAGGGGACTGGTGAGGGTAAGGCTTTGGGTAAGTGTTAGGGTTAGGGTTAGGGTTAGGGTTAGGGTTAGGGGATGGGGACGGTTTAGGGTACAGGTTAGGGTACGACAACGGTTTAGGGTGAGCGTACTTGTTAGGGTACGGGTTAGTGTTAGCGTACGGGTTAGGATTAGGGGACGGGTGAGGGTAAGGCTTCGGGTAAGGTTTAGGGTTAGGGTTAGGGTTAGGGGACGGGGACGGTTTAGGGTACAGGTTAGGGTACGACAACGGTTTAGGGTGAGCGTACGTTTTGGGTACGGGTTAGTGTTAGCGTACGGGTTAGGATTAGGGGACGGGTGAGGGTAAGGCTTCGGGTAAGGGTTAGGGTTAGGGTTAGGGTTAGGGTTAGGGGATGGGGACGGGGACGGTTTAGGGTACAGTTTAGGGTACGACAACGGTTTAGGGTGAGCGTACGTGTTAGGGTACGGGTTAGTGTTAGCGTACGGGTTAGGATTAGGGGACGGGTGAGGGTAAGGCTTCGGGTAAGGGTTAGGGTTAGGGTTAGGGTTAGGGTTAGGGGACGGGGACGGTTTAGGGTACAGGTTAGGGTACGAAAATGGTTTAGGGTGAGCGTACGTGTTAGGGTACGGTTTAGTGTTAGCGTACGGGTTAGGTTTAGGGGACAGGTGAGGGTAAGGCTTCTGGTAAGGGTTAGGTTTACGGTTAGGGTTAGGGTTAGGGTTAGGGGACGGGGACGGTTTAGGGTACAGGTTAGGGTACGACAACGGTTTAGGGTGAGCTTACATGTTAGGGTACGGGTTAGTGCTCGCGTACGGGTTAGTATTAGGGGACGGGTGAGGGTAAGGCTTCGGGTCAGGGTTAGGGTTAAGGTTAGGGTTAGGGTTAGGGTTAGGAGACGGGGACAGGTTAGGGTACATGTTAGGGTACGACAACGGTTTAGTGTGAGCGTACGTGTTAGGGTACGGGTTATTGTTAGCGTACGGGTTAGGATTAGGGGACGGGTGGGGTAAGGCTTCGGGTAAGGGTTAGGGTTAGGGTTAGGGTTAGGGGACGGGGACGGGGACGGTTTCGGGTACAGGTTAGGGTACGACAACGGTTTAGGGTGAGCGTACGTGTTAGGGTACGGGTGAGTGTTAGCATACGGGTGAGGATTAGGGGACGGGTGAGGGTAAGGCTTCGGGTAAGGGTTAGGGTTAGGGTTAGGGTTAGGGTTAGGGTTAGGGGACGGGGACGGTTTAGGGTACAGGTTAGGGTACGACAACGGTTTAGGGTGAGCGTACGTGTTAGGGTACGGGTTAGTGTTAGCGTACGGGTTAGGATTAGGGGACGGGTGAGGGTAAGGCTTCGGGTAAGGGTTAGGGTTAGGGTTAGAGTTAGGGTTAGGGGACGGGGACGGGGACGGTTTAGGGTACAGGTTAGGGTACGACAACGGTTTAGGGTGAGCGTACGTGTTAGGGTACGGGTTAGTGTTAGCGTACGGGTTAGGATTAGGGGACGGGTGAGGGTAAGGCTTCGGGTAAGGGTTAGGGTTAGGGTTAGGGTTAGGGTTAGGGGACGGGGACGGTTTAGGATACAGGTTAGGGTACGACAACGGTTTAGGGTGAGCGTACGTGTTAGGGTACGGGTTAGTGTTAGCGTACGGGTTAGGATTAGGGGACGGGTGAGGGTAAGGCTTCGGGTAAGGGTTAGGGTTAGGGTTAGGGTTAGGGTTAGGGTACGGGCATGGGGACGGTTTAGGGTACAGGTTAGGGTACGACAACGGTTTAGGGTGAGCGTACGTGTTAGGGTACGGGTTAGTGTTAGCGTACGGGTTAGGATTAGGGGACGGGTGAGGGTAAGGCTTCGGGTAAGGTTTAGGGTTAGGGTTAGGGGACGGGGACGGTTTAGGGTACAGGTTAGGGTACGACAACGATTTAGGGTGAGCGTACGTGTTCGGTTACGGGTTAGTGTTAGCGTACGGGTTAGGATTAGGGAACGGGTGAGGGTAAGGCTTCGGGTAATGGTTAGGGTTAGGGTTAGGGTTAGGGTTAGGGGACGGGGACGGTTTAGGGTACAGGTTAGGGTACGACAACGGTTTAGGGTGAGCGTACGTGTTAGGGTACGGGTTAGTGTTAGCGTACGGGTTAGGATTAGGGGACGGGTGAGGATAAGGCTTCGGGTAAGGGTTAGGGTTAGGGTTAGGGTTAGGGTTAGGGGACGGGGACGGTTTAGGGTACAGGTTAGGGTACGACAACGGTTTAGGGTGAGCGTACGTGTTAGGGTACGGGTTAGTGTTAGCGTACGGGTTAGGATTAGGGGACGGGTGAGGGTAAGGCTTCGGGTAAGGGTTAGGGTTAGGGTTAGGGTTAGGTGACGGGGACGGGGACGATTTAGGGTACAGTTTAGGGTACGACAACGGTTTAGGGTGAGCGTACGTGGTAGGGTACGGGTTAGCGTTAGTGTACGGGTTAGGATTAGGGGACGGGTGAGGGTAAGGATTCGGGTAAGGGTTAGGGTTAGGGTTAGGTTTAGGGTTAAGGGACGGAGACGGTTTACGATACAGGTTAGGGTACGACAACGGTTTAGTGTGAGTGTACGTGTTAGGGTACGGGTTAGTGTTAGCGTACGGGTTAGGATTAGGGGTCGGGTGAGGGTAAGGCTTCGGGTAAGTGTTAGGGTTAGGGTTAGGGTTAGGGTTAGGGTTAGGGGATGGGGACGGTTTAGGGTACAGTTTAGGGTACGACAACGGTTTAGGGTGACCGTACGTGTTAGGGTACGGGTTAGTGTTAGCGTAAGTGTTAGGATTAGGGGACGGGTGAGGGTAAGTCTTCGGGTAAGGGTTAGGGTTAGGGTTAGGGTTAGGGTTAAGGGACGGGGACGGGGACGGTTTAGAGTACAGGTTAGGGTACGACAACGGTTTACGGTGAGCTTATGTTTTGGGTACGGGTTAGTGTTAGCGTACGGTTTAGGATTAGGGGACGGGTGAGGGTAAGACTTCGGGTAAGGGTTAGGGTTAGGGATAGGGTTAGGGGACGGGGACGGTTTAGGGTACAGGTTAGGGTACGACAACGGTTTAGGGTGAGCGTACGTGTTACGGTACGGTTTAGTGTTAGTGTACGGGTTAGGATTAGGGGACGGGTGAGGGTAAGGCTTCGGGTAAGGGTTAGGGTTAGGGTTAGTGTTAGGATTAGGGTTAGGGTTAGGGGACGGGGATGGTTTAAGGTACATGTTAGGGTACGACAACGGTTTAGGGTGAGCGTACGTGTTAGGGTACGGGTTAGTGTTAGCGTACGGGTTAGGATTAGGGGACGGGTGAGGGTAAGGCTTCGGGTAAGGGTTAGGGTCAGGGTTAGGGTTAGTGTTAGGGTTAGGGGATGGGGACGGTTTAGGGTACATGTTAGGGTACGACAACGGTTTAGGGTGAGCGTACGTGTTAGGGTACGGGTTAGTGTTAGCGTACGGGTTAGGATTAGGGGACGGGTGAGGGTAAGGCTTCGGGTAAGGGTTGGGGTTAGGGTTAGGGTTAGGGTTAAGGGACGGGGACGGGGACCGTTTAGGGTACAGGTTAGCGTATGACAACGGTTTAGGTTGAGCGTACGTGTTAGGGTACGGGTTAGTGTTAGCGTACGGGTTAGGCTTAGGGGATGGGTGAGGGTAAGACTTCGGGTAAGGGTTAGGGTTAGGGATAGGGTTAGGGGACGGGGACGGTTTAGGGTACAGGTTAGGGTACGACAACGGTTTAGGGTGAGCGTACGTGTTAGGGTACGGGTTAGTGTTAGCGTACGGGTTAGGATTAGGGGACGGGTGAGGGTAAGGCTTCGGGTAAGGGTTAGGGTTAGGGTTAGGGTTAGGGGACGGGGACGGGGACGGTTTAGGGTACAGGTTAGGGTACGACAACGGTTTAGGGTGAGCGTACGTGTTAGGGTACGGTTTAGTGTTAGTGTACGGGTTAGGATTAGGGGACGGGTGAGGGTAAGGCTTCGGGAAAGGGTTAGGGTTAGGGTTAGGTTTAGGGTTAGGGGACGGGCACGGGGACGGTTTAGGGTACAGGTTAGTGTACGACAACGGTTTAGTGTGAGGGTACGTGTTAGGGTACGGGTTAGTGTTAGCGTACGGGTTAGGATTAGGGGACGGTTGAGGGTAAGGCTTCGGGTAAGGGTTAGGATTAGGGTTAGGGTTAGGGTTAGGGTTAGGGGACGGGGACGGCTTAGGGTACAGGTTAGGGTACGACAACGGTTTAGAGTGAGCGTAAGTGTTAGGGTACGGATTAGTGTTAGCGTACGGGTTAGGATTAGGGGACGGGTGAGTGTAAGGCTTCGGGTAAGGGTTAGGGTTAGGGTTAGGGTTAGGGTTAGGGGACGGGGACGGTTTAGGGTACAGGTTAGGGTACGACAACGGTTTAGGGTGAGCGTACGTTTTAGGGTACGGGTTAGTGTTAGCGTACGGGTTAGGAATAGGGGACGGGTGAGGGTAAGGCTACAGGTAAGGGTTAGGGTTAGGGTTAGGGTTAGGGTTAGGGGACGGGGACGGTTTAGGGTTCAGGTTAGGGTACGACAACGATTTAGGGTGAGCGTACGTGTTAGGTTACGTGTTAGTGTTAGCGTACGGGTTAGGATTAGGGAACGGGTGAGGGTAAGTCTTCGGGTAAGGGTTAGGGTTAGGTTTATGGTTAGGGTTAGGGTTAGGGGACGGGGGCAGTTTAGGGTACAGGTTAGGGTACGACAACGGTTTATGGTGAGCGTACGTGTTAGGGTATGGTTTAGTGTTAGCGTACGGGTTAGGATTAGGGGACGGGTGAGGGTAAGGCTTCGGGTAAGGGTTAGGGTTAGGGTTAGGGTTAGGGTTAGGGGACGGGGACGGTTTAGGGTACAGGTTAGGGTACGACAAAGTTTTAGGGTGAGCGTACGTGTTAGGGTACGTGTTAGTGTTAGCGTACGGGTTAGGATTAGGGGACGGGTGAGGGTATGGCTTCGGGTAAGGGTTAGGGTTAGGGTTAGGGTTAGGGTTAGGGTTAGGGGACGGGAACGCTTTAGGGTACAGATTAGTGTACGACAACGGTTTAGGGTGAGCGTACGTGTTAGGGTACGGGTTAGTGTTAGCGTACGGGTTAGGATTAGGGGACGGGTGAGGGTAAGGCTTCGGGTAAGGGTTAGGGTTAGGGTTAGGGTTAGGTTTAGGGTTAGGGGACGGGGACGGGGACGGTTTAGGGTACAGGTTAGGGTACGACAATGGTTTAGGGTGAGCGTACGTGTTAGGGTACGGGTTAGTGTTAGCGTACGGGTTAGGATTAAGGGTCGGGTGAGGGTAAGGCTTCGGGTAAGGTTTAGGGTTAGGGTTAGGGTTAGTGTTAGGGTTAGGGGACGGGGACGGTTTAGGGTACATGTTAGTGTACGACAACGGTTTAGGGTGAGCGTACGTGTTAGGGTACGGGTTAGTGTTAGCGTACGGGTTAGGATTAGGGGACGGGTGAGGGTAAGGCTTCGGGTAAGGGTTAGGGTTAGGGTTAGGGTTAGGGTTAAGGGACGGGGACGGGGACGGTTTAGGGTACAGGTTAGGGTACGACAACGGTTTAGGGTGAGCGTACGTGTTAGTGTACGGGTTAGTGTTAGCGTACGGGTTAGGTTTAGGGGACGGGTGAGGGTAAGACTTCGGGTAAGGGTTAGGGTTAGGGATAGGGTTAGGGGACGGGGACGGTTTAGGGTACAGGTTAGGGTACGACAACGGTTTAGGGTGAGCGTACGTGTTAGGGTACGGGTTAGTGTTAGCGTACGGGTTAGGATTAGGGGACAGGTGAGGGTAAGGCTTCGGGTAAGGGTTAGGGTTAGGGTTAGGGTTAGGGTTAGGGTTAGGGGACGGGGACGGTTTAGGGTACAGGTTAGGGTACGACAACGGTTTAGGGTGAGCGTACGTGTTAGGGTACGGTTTAGTGTTAGTGTACGGGTTAGGATTAGGGGACGGGTGAGGGTAAGGCTTCGGGTAAGCGTTAGGGTTAGGGTTAGGGTTAGGTTTAGGGATAGGGGACGGGGACGGGGACGGTTTAGGGTACAGGTTAGGGTACGACAACGGTTTAGGGTGAGCGTACGTGTTAGGGTATGGGTTAGTGTTAGCGTACGGGTTAGGATTAGGGGACGGGTGAGGGTAAGGCTTCGGGTAAGGGTTAGCGTTAGGGTTAGGGTTATGGTTAGGGTTAGGTGACGGGGACGGGGATGATTTAGGGTACAGTTTAGGGTACGACAACGGTTTAGGGTGAGCGTACCTGTTAGGGTACGGGTTAGTGTTAGCGTACGGTTTAGGATTAGGGGACGGGTGAGGGTAAGGATTCGGGTAAGGGTTAGGGTTAGTGTTAGGGTTAGGGTTAAGGGACGGAGACGGTTTAGGGTACAGGTTAGGGTACGACAACGGTTTAGGGTGAGCGTACGTGTTAGGGTACGTGTTAGTGTTAGCGTACGGGTTAGGATTAGGGGACGGGTGAGGGTAAGGCTTCGGGTAAGTGTTAGGGTTAGGGTTAGGGTTAGGGGACGGGAACAGTTTAGGGTACAGGTTAGGGTACGACAACGGTTTAGGGTGACCTTACGTGTTAGGGTACGGGTTAGTGTTCGCGTACGGGTTAGGATTAGGGGACGGGTGAGGGTAAGGCTTCGGGTAAGGGTTAGGGTTAGGGTTAGAGTTAGGGTTATGGTTAGGGGACGGGGACGGTTTAGGGTACATGTTAGGGTACGATAACGGTTTAGGGTGAGCATACGTGTTAGGGTACGGGTTAGTGTTAGTGTACGGGTTAGGATTAGGGGACGGGTGGGGTAAGGCTTCGGGTAAGGGTTAGGGTTAGGGTTAGGGTTAGGGGACGGGGACGGGGACGGTTTAGGGTACAGGTTAGGGTACGACAACGGTTTAGGGTGAGGGTACGTGTTAGGGTACGGGTTAGTGTTAGCATACGGGTTAGGATTAGGGGACAGGTGAGTGTAAGGCTTCGGGTAAGGGTTAGGGTTAGGGTTAGGGTTAGGGTTAGGGTTAGTGGACGTGCACGGGGACGGTTTAGGGTACAGGTTAGGGTACGACACCGGTTTAGGGTGACGGTACGTGTTAGGGTACCGGTTAGTGTTAGCGTACGAGTTAGGATTAGGGGACGCGTTAGGGTAAGGCTTCGGGTAAGGGTTAGGGTTAGGGTTAGGGTATGGGGACGGTTTAGGGTACAGGTTAGGGTACGACAACGGTTTAGGGTGAGCGTACGTGTTAGGGTACGTGTTAGTGTTAGCGTACAGGTTAGGATTAGGGGACGGGTGAGGGTAAGGCTTCGGGTAAGGGTTAGGGTTAGGGTTAGGGTTAGGGTTAGGGGACTGGGACGGTTTAGGGTACATGTTAGGGTACGACAACGATTTAGGGTGAGCGTAGGTGTTAGGGTACGCATAAGTGTTATCTTACGGGTTAGGATTAGGTGACGGGTGAGGGTAAGGCTTCGGGTAAGTGTTAGGGTTAGGGTTAGCATTAGGGTTAGGGTTAAGGGACGGGGACGGGGACGGTTTAGGGTACAGGTTAGGGTACGACAACGGTTTAGGGTGAGCGTACGTGTTAGGGTACGGGTTAGTGTTAGCGTAAGGGTTAGGATTAGGGGACGGGTGCGGGTAAGACTTCGGGTAAGGGTTAGGGTTAGGGTTAGGGTTAGGGTTAGGGGACGGGGACGGGGACGGTATACGGTACATGTTAGGGTACGACAACGGTTTAGGGTGAGCGTACGTGGTAGGGTACGGTTTAGTGTTAGTGTACGGGTTAGGATTAGGGGACGGGTGAGGGTAAGGCTTCGGGTAAGGGTTAGGGTTAGGGTTAGGGTTAGGTTTAGGGTTAGGGGACGGGGACGGGGACGGTTTAGGGTACAGGTTAGGGTACGACAATGGTTTAGGGTGAGCGTACGTGTTAGGGTACGGGTTAGTGTTAGCGTACGGGTTAGGATTAAGGGTCGGGTGAGGGTAAGGCTTCGGGTAAGGTTTAGGGTTAGGGTTAGGGTTAGTGTTAGGGTTAGGGGACGGGGACGGTTTAGGGTACATGTTAGGGTACGACAACGGTTTAGGGTGAGCGTACGTGTTAGGGTACGGGTTAGTGTTAGCGTACGGGTTAGGATTAGGGGACGGGTGAGGGTAAGGCTTCGGGTAAGGGTTAGGGTTAGGGTTAGGGTTAGGGTTAAGGGACGGGGACGGGGACGGTTTAGAGTACAGGTTAGGGTACGACAACGGTTTAGGGTGAGCGTACGTGTTAGGGTACGGGTTAGTGTTAGCGTACGGGTTAGGATTAGGGGACGGGTGAGGGTAAGACTTCGGGTAAGGGTTAGGGTTAGGGATAGGGTTAGGGGACGGGGACGGTTTAGGGTACAGGTTAGGGTACGACAACGGTTTAGGGTGAGCGTACGTGTTACGGTACGGTTTAGTGTTAGTGTACGGGTTAGGATTAGGGGACGGGTGAGGGTAAGGCTTCGGGTAAGGGTTAGGGTTAGGGTTAGTGTTAGGATTAGGGTTAGGGTTAGGGGACGGGGATGGTTTAAGGTACATGTTAGGGTACGACAACGGTTTAGGGTGAGCGTACGTGTTAGGGTACGGGTTAGTGTTAGCGTACGGGTTAGGATTAGGGGACGGGTGAGGGTAAGGCTTCGGGTAAGGGTTAGGGTCAGGGTTAGGGTTAGTGTTAGGGTTAGGGGATGGGGACGGTTTAGGGTACATGTTAGGGTACGACAACGGTTTAGGGTGAGCGTACGTGTTAGGGTACGGGTTAGTGTTAGCGTACGGGTTAGGATTAGGGGACGGGTGAGGGTAAGGCTTCGGGTAAGGGTTAGGGTTAGGGTTAGGGTTAGGGTTAAGGGACGGGGACGGGGACCGTTTAGGGTACAGGTTAGGGTATGACAACGGTTTAGGTTGAGCGTAAGTGTTAGGGTACGGGTTAGTGTTAGCGTACGGGTTAGGCTTAGGGGATGGGTGAGGGTAAGACTTCGGGTAAGGGTTAGGGTTAGGGATAGGGTTAGGGGACGGGGACGGTTTAGGGTACAGGTTAGGGTACGACAACGGTTTAGGGTGAGCGTACGTGTTAGGGTACGGGTTAGTGTTAGCGTACGGGTTAGGATTAGGGGACGGGTGAGGGTAAGGCTTCGGGTAAGGGTTAGGGTTAGGGTTAGGGTTAGGGGACGGGGACGGGGACGGTTTAGGGTACAGGTTAGGGTACGACAACGGTTTAGGGTGAGCGTACGTGTTAGGGTACGGTTTAGTGTTAGTGTACGGGTTAGGATTAGGGGACGGGTGAGGGTAAGGCTTCGGGAAAGGGTTAGGGTTAGGGTTAGGTTTAGGGTTAGGGGACGGGCACGGGGACGGTTTAGGGTACAGGTTAGTGTACGACAACGGTTTAGAGTGAGCGTAAGTGTTAGGGTACGGATTAGTGTTAGCGTACGGGTTAGGATTAGGGGACGGGTGAGTGTAAGGCTTCGGGTAAGGGTTAGGGTTAGGTTTAGGGTTAAGGTTAGGGGACGGGGACGGTTTAGGGTACAGGTTAGGGTACGACAACGGTTTAGGGTGAGCGTACGTTTTAGGGTACGGGTTAGTGTTAGCGTACGGGTTAGGAATAGGGGACGGGTGAGGGTAAGGCTACAGGTAAGGGTTAGGGTTAGGGTTAGGGTTAGGGTTAGGGGACGGGGACGGTTTAGGGTTCAGGTTAGGGTACGACAACGATTTAGGGTGAGCGTACGTGTTAGGTTACGTGTTAGTGTTAGCGTACGGGTTAGGATTAGGGAACGGGTGAGGGTAAGTCTTCGGGTAAGGGTTAGGGTTAGGGTTAGGGTTAGGGTTAGGGTTAGGGGACGGGAGCAGTTTAGGGTACAGGTTAGGGTACGACAACGGTTTATGGTGAGCGTACGTGTTAGGGTATGGGTTAGTGTTAGCGTACGGGTTAGGATTAGGGGACGGGTGAGGGTAAGGCTTCGGGTAAGGGTTAGGGTTAGGGTTAGGGTTAGGGTTAGGGGATGGGGACGGTTTAGGGTACAGGTTAGGGTACGACAACGGTTTAGGGTGAGCGTACGTGTTAGGGTACGGGTTAGTGTTAGCGTACGGGTTAGGATTAGGGGACGGGTGGGGGTAAGACTTCGGGTAAGGGTTAGGGTTAGGGATAGGGTTAGGGGACGGGGACGGTTTAGGGTACAGGTTAGGGTACGACAACGGTTTAGGGTGAGCGTACGTGTTACGGTACGGTTTAGTGTTAGTGTACGGGTTAGGATTAGGGGACGGGTGAGGGTAAGGCTTCGGGTAAGGGTTAGGGTTAGGGTTAGTGTTAGGATTAGGGTTAGGGTTAGGGGACGGGGATGGTTTAAGGTACATGTTAGGGTACGACAACGGTTTAGGGTGAGCGTACGTGTTAGGGTACGGGTTAGTGTTAGCGTACGGGTTAGGATTAGGGGACGGGTGAGGGTAAGGCTTCGGGTAAGGGTTAGGGTCAGGGTTAGGGTTAGTGTTAGGGTTAGGGGATGGGGACGGTTTAGGGTACATGTTAGGGTACGACAACGGTTTAGGGTGAGCGTACGTGTTAGGGTACGGGTTAGTGTTAGCGTACGGGTTAGGATTAGGGGACGGGTGAGGGTAAGGCTTCGGGTAAGGGTTAGGGTTAGGGTTAGGGTTAGGGTTAAGGGACGGGGACGGGGACCGTTTAGGGTACAGGTTAGGGTATGACAACGGTTTAGGTTGAGCGTAAGTGTTAGGGTACGGGTTAGTGTTAGCGTACGGGTTAGGCTTAGGGGATGGGTGAGGGTAAGACTTCGGGTAAGGGTTAGGGTTAGGGATAGGGTTAGGGGACGGGGACGGTTTAGGGTACAGGTTAGGGTACGACAACGGTTTAGGGTGAGCGTACGTGTTAGGGTACGGGTTAGTGTTAGCGTACGGGTTAGGATTAGGGGACGGGTGAGGGTAAGGCTTCGGGTAAGGGTTAGGGTTAGGGTTAGGGTTAGGGGACGGGGACGGGGACGGTTTAGAGTACAGGTTAGGGTACGACAACGGTTTAGGGTGAGCGTACGTGTTAGGGTACGGGTTAGTGTTAGCGTACGGGTTAGGATTAGGGGACGGGTGGGGGTAAGACTTCGGGTAAGGGTTAGGGTTAGGGATAGGGTTAGGGGACGGGGACGGTTTAGGGTACAGGTTAGGGTACGACAACGGTTTAGGGTGAGCGTACGTGTTACGGTACGGTTTAGTGTTAGTGTACGGGTTAGGATTAGGGGACGGGTGAGGGTAAGGCTTCGGGTAAGGGTTAGGGTTAGGGTTAGTGTTAGGATTAGGGTTAGGGTTAGGGGACGGGGATGGTTTAAGGTACATGTTAGGGTACGACAACGGTTTAGGGTGAGCGTACGTGTTAGGGTACGGGTTAGTGTTAGCGTACGGGTTAGGATTAGGGGACGGGTGAGGGTAAGGCTTCGGGTAAGGGTTAGGGTCAGGGTTAGGGTTAGTGTTAGGGTTAGGGGATGGGGACGGTTTAGGGTACATGTTAGGGTACGACAACGGTTTAGGGTGAGCGTACGTGTTAGGGTACGGGTTAGTGTTAGCGTACGGGTTAGGATTAGGGGACGGGTGAGGGTAAGGCTTCGGGTAAGGGTTAGGGTTAGGGTTAGGGTTAGGGTTAAGGGACGGGGACGGGGACCGTTTAGGGTACAGGTTAGGGTATGACAACGGTTTAGGTTGAGCGTAAGTGTTAGGGTACGGGTTAGTGTTAGCGTACGGGTTAGGCTTAGGGGATGGGTGAGGGTAAGACTTCGGGTAAGGGTTAGGGTTAGGGATAGGGTTAGGGGACGGGGACGGTTTAGGGTACAGGTTAGGGTACGACAACGGTTTAGGGTGAGCGTACGTGTTAGGGTACGGGTTAGTGTTAGCGTACGGGTTAGGATTAGGGGACGGGTGAGGGTAAGGCTTCGGGTAAGGGTTAGGGTTAGGGTTAGGGTTAGGGGACGGGGACGGGGACGGTTTAGGGTACAGGTTAGGGTACGACAACGGTTTAGGGTGAGCGTACGTGTTAGGGTACGGTTTAGTGTTAGTGTACGGGTTAGGATTAGGGGACGGGTGAGGGTAAGGCTTCGGGAAAGGGTTAGGGTTAGGGTTAGGTTTAGGGTTAGGGGACGGGCACGGGGACGGTTTAGGGTACAGGTTAGTGTACGACAACGGTTTAGAGTGAGCGTAAGTGTTAGGGTACGGATTAGTGTTAGCGTACGGGTTAGGATTAGGGGACGGGTGAGTGTAAGGCTTCGGGTAAGGGTTAGGGTTAGGTTTAGGGTTAAGGTTAGGGGACGGGGACGGTTTAGGGTACAGGTTAGGGTACGACAACGGTTTAGGGTGAGCGTACGTTTTAGGGTACGGGTTAGTGTTAGCGTACGGGTTAGGAATAGGGGACGGGTGAGGGTAAGGCTACAGGTAAGGGTTAGGGTTAGGGTTAGGGTTAGGGTTAGGGGACGGGGACGGTTTAGGGTTCAGGTTAGGGTACGACAACGATTTAGGGTGAGCGTACGTGTTAGGTTACGTGTTAGTGTTAGCGTACGGGTTAGGATTAGGGAACGGGTGAGGGTAAGTCTTCGGGTAAGGGTTAGGGTTAGGGTTAGGGTTAGGGTTAGGGTTAGGGGACGGGAGCAGTTTAGGGTACAGGTTAGGGTACGACAACGGTTTATGGTGAGCGTACGTGTTAGGGTATGGGTTAGTGTTAGCGTACGGGTTAGGATTAGGGGACGGGTGAGGGTAAGGCTTCGGGTAAGGGTTAGGGTTAGGGTTAGGGTTAGGGTTAGGGGATGGGGACGGTTTAGGGTACAGGTTAGGGTACGACAACGTTTTAGGGTGAGCGTACGTGTTAGGGTACGTGTTAGTGTTAGCGTACGGGTTAGGATTAGGGGATGGTTGAGGGTATGGCTTCGGGTAAGGGTTAGGGTTAGGGTTAGGGTTAGGGTTAGGGTTAGGGGACGAGGACGCTTTAGGGTACAGGTTAGGGTACGACAACGGTTTAGGGTGAGCGTACATGTTAGGGTACGGTTTAGTGTTACCGTACGGGTTAGGATTAGGGGACGGGTGAGGGTAAGGCTTCGGGTAAGGGTTAGGGTTAGGGTTAGGGTTAGGGTTAGGGGACGGGGACGGTTTAGTGTACAGGTTAGGGTACGACAACGGTTTAGGGCGAGCGTACGTGTTAGGGTACGGGTTAGTGTTAGCGTACGGGTTAGGATTAGGGGACGGGTGAGGGTAAGGCTTCGGGTAAGGGTTAGGGTTAGGGTTAGGGTTAGGGTTAAGGGACGGGGACGGGGACGGTTTAGAGTACAGGTTAGGGTACGACAACGGTTTAGGGTGAGCGTACGTGTTAGGGTACGGGTTAGTGTTAGCGTACGGGTTAGGATTAGGGGACGGGTGAGGGTAAGACTTCGGGTAAGGGTTAGGGTTAGGGATAGGGTTAGGGGACGGGGACGGTTTAGGGTACAGGTTAGGGTACGACAACGGTTTAGGGTGAGCGTACGTGTTACGGTACGGTTTAGTGTTAGTGTACGGGTTAGGATTAGGGGACGGGTGAGGGTAAGGCTTCGGGTAAGGGTTAGGGTTAGGGTTAGTGTTAGGATTAGGGTTAGGGTTAGGGGACGGGGATGGTTTAAGGTACATGTTAGGGTACGACAACGGTTTAGGGTGAGCGTACGTGTTAGGGTACGGGTTAGTGTTAGCGTACGGGTTAGGATTAGGGGACGGGTGAGGGTAAGGCTTCGGGTAAGGGTTAGGGTCAGGGTTAGGGTTAGTGTTAGGGTTAGGGGATGGGGACGGTTTAGGGTACATGTTAGGGTACGACAACGGTTTAGGGTGAGCGTACGTGTTAGGGTACGGGTTAGTGTTAGCGTACGGTTTAGGATTAGGGGACGGGTGAGGGTAAGGCTTCGGGTAAGGGTTGGGGTTACGGTTAGGGTTAGGGTTAAGGGACGGGGACGGGGACCGTTTAGGGTACAGGTTAGCGTATGACAACGGTTTAGGTTGAGCGTACGTGTTAGGGTACGGGTTAGTGTTAGCGTACGGGTTAGGCTTAGGGGATGGGTGAGGGTAAGACTTCGGGTAAGGGTTAGGGTTAGGGATAGGGTTAGGGGACGGGGACGGTTTAGGGTACAGGTTAGGGTACGACAACGGTTTAGGGTGAGCGTACGTGTTAGGGTACGGGTTAGTGTTAGCGTACGGGTTAGGATTAGGGGACGGGTGAGGGTAAGGCTTCGGGTAAGGGTTAGGGTTAGGGTTAGGGTTAGGGGACGGGGACGGGGACGGTTTAGGGTACAGGTTAGGGTACGACAACGGTTTAGGGTGAGCGTACGTGTTAGGGTACGGTTTAGTGTTAGTGTACGGGTTAGGATTAGGGGACGGGTGAGGGTAAGGCTTCGGGAAAGGGTTAGGGTTAGGGTTAGGTTTAGGGTTAGGGGACGGGCACGGGGACGGTTTAGGGTACAGGTTAGTGTACGACAACGGTTTAGTGTGAGGGTACGTGTTAGGGTACGGGTTAGTGTTAGCGTACGGGTTAGGATTAGGGGACGGTTGAGGGTAAGGCTTCGGGTAAGGGTTAGGGTTAGGGTTAGGGTTAGGGTTAGGGTTAGGGGACAGGGACGGCTTAGGGTACAGGTTAGGGTACGACAACGGTTTAGAGTGAGCGTAAGTGTTAGGGTACGGATTAGTGTTAGCGTACAGGTTAGGATTAGGGGACGGGTGAGTGTAAGGCTTCGGGTAAGGGTTAGGGTTAGGGTTAGGGTTAGGGTTAGGGGACGGGGACGGTTTAGGGTACAGGTTAGGGTACGACAACGGTTTAGGGTGAGCGTACGTTTTAGGGTACGGGTTAGTGTTAGCGTACGGGTTAGGAATAGGGGACGGGTGAGGGTAAGGCTACAGGTAAGGGTTAGGGTTAGGGTTAGGGTTAGGGTTAGGGGACGGGGACGGTTTAGGGTTCAGGTTAGGGTACGACAACGATTTAGGGTGAGCGTACGTGTTAGGTTACATGTTAGTGTTAGCGTACGGGTTAGGATTAGGGAACGGGTGAGGGTAAGTCTTCGGGTAAGGGTTAGGGTTAGGTTTATGGTTAGGGTTAGGGTTAGGGGACGGGGGCAGTTTAGGGTACAGGTTAGGGTACGACAACGGTTTATGGTGAGCGTACGTGTTAGGGTATGGGTTAGTGTTAGCGTACGGGTTAGGATTAGGGGACGGGTGAGGGTAAGGCTTCGGGTAAGGGTTAGGGTTAGGGTTAGGGTTAGGGTTAGGGGACGGGGACGGTTTAGGGTACAGGTTAGGGTACGACAAAGTTTTAGGGTGAGCGTACGTGTTAGGGTACGTGTTAGTGTTAGCGTACGGGTTAGGATTAGGGGACGGGTGAGGGAATGGCTTCGGGTAAGGGTTAGGGTTAGGGTTAGGGTTAGGGTTAGGGTTAGGGTTAGGGGACGGGAACGCTTTAGGGTACAGATTAGTGTACGACAACGGTTTAGGGTGAGCGTACGTGTTAGGGTACGGGTTAGTGTTAGCGTACGGGTTAGGATTAGGGGACGGGTGAGGGTAAGGCTTCGGGTAAGGGTTAGGGTTAGGGTTAGGGTTAGGTTTAGGGTTAGGGGACGGGGACGGGGACGGTTTAGGGTACAGGTTAGGGTACGACAATGGTTTAGGGTGAGCGTACGTGTTAGGGTACGGGTTAGTGTTAGCGTACGGGTTAGGATTAAGGGTCGGGTGAGGGTAAGGCTTCGGGTAAGGTTTAGGGTTAGGGTTAGGGTTAGTGTTAGGGTTAGGGGACGGGGACGGTTTAGGGTACATGTTAGTGTACGACAACGGTTTAGGGTGAGCGTACGTGTTAGGGTACGGGTTAGTGTTAGCGTACGGGTTAGGATTAGGGGACGGGTGAGGGTAAGGCTTCGGGTAAGGGTTAGGGTTAGGGTTAGGGTTAGGGTTAAGGGACGGGGACGGGGACGGTTTAGGGTACAGGTTAGGGTACGACAACGGTTTAGGGTGAGCGTACGTGTTAGTGTACGGGTTAGTGTTAGCGTACGGGTTAGGTTTAGGGGACGGGTGAGGGTAAGACTTCGGGTAAGGGTTAGGGTTAGGGATAGGGTTAGGGGACGGGGACGGTTTAGGGTACAGGTTAGGGTACGACAACGGTTTAGGGTGAGCGTACGTGTTAGGGTACGGGTTAGTGTTAGCGTACGGGTTAGGATTAGGGGACAGGTGAGGGTAAGGCTTCGGGTAAGGGTTAGGGTTAGGGTTAGGGTTAGGGTTAGGGTTAGGGGACGGGGACGGTTTAGGGTACAGGTTAGGGTACGACAACGGTTTAGGGTGAGCGTACGTGTTAGGGTACGGTTTAGTGTTAGTGTACGGGTTAGGATTAGGGGACGGGTGAGGGTAAGGCTTCGGGTAAGGGTTAGGGTTAGGGTTAGGGTTAGGTTTAGGGATAGGGGACGGGGACGGGGACGGTTTAGGGTACAGGTTAGGGTACGACAACGGTTTAGGGTGAGCGTACGTGTTAGGGTATGGGTTAGTGTTAGCGTACGGGTTAGGATTAGGGGACGGGTGAGGGTAAGGCTTCGGGTAAGGGTTAGCGTTAGGGTTAGGGTTATGGTTAGGGTTAGGTGACGGGGACGGGGATGATTTAGGGTACAGTTTAGGGTACGACAACGGTTTAGGGTGAGCGTACCTGTTAGGGTACGGGTTAGTGTTAGCGTACGGTTTAGGATTAGGGGACGGGTGAGGGTAAGGATTCGGGTAAGGGTTAGGGTTAGTGTTAGGGTTAGGGTTAAGGGACGGAGACGGTTTAGGGTACAGGTTAGGGTACGACAACGGTTTAGGGTGAGCGTACGTGTTAGGGTACGTGTTAGTGTTAGCGTACGGGTTAGGATTAGGGGACGGGTGAGGGTAAGGCTTCGGGTAAGTGTTAGGGTTAGGGTTAGGGTTAGGGGACGGGAACAGTTTAGGGTACAGGTTAGGGTACGACAACGGTTTAGGGTGACCTTACGTGTTAGGGTACGGGTTAGTGTTCGCGTACGGGTTAGGATTAGGGGACGGGTGAGGGTAAGGCTTCGGGTAAGGGTTAGGGTTAGGGTTAGGGTTAGGGTTATGGTTAGGGGACGGGGACGGTTTAGGGTACATGTTAGGGTACGATAACGGTTTAGGGTGAGCATACGTGTTAGGGTACGGGTTAGTGTTAGTGTACGGGTTAGGATTAGGGGACGGGTGGGGTAAGGCTTCGGGTAAGGGTTAGGGTTAGGGTTAGGGTTAGGGGACGGGGACGGGGACGGTTTAGGGTACAGGTTAGGGTACGACAACGGTTTAGGGTGAGGGTACGTGTTAGGGTACGGGTTAGTGTTAGCATACGGGTTAGGATTAGGGGACAGGTGAGTGTAAGGCTTCGGGTAAGGGTTAGGGTTAGGGTTAGGGTTAGGGTTAGGGTTAGTGGACGGGCACGGGGACGGTTTAGGGTACAGGTTAGGGTACGACACCGGTTTAGGGTGACGGTACGTGTTAGGGTACCGGTTAGTGTTAGCGTACGAGTTAGGATTAGGGGACGCGTTAGGGTAAGGCTTCGGGTAAGGGTTAGGGTTAGGGTTAGGGTATGGGGACGGTTTAGGGTACAGGTTAGGGTACGACAACGGTTTAGGGTGAGCGTACGTGTTAGGGTACGTGTTAGTGTTAGCGTACAGGTTAGGATTAGGGGACGGGTGAGGGTAAGGCTTCGGGTAAGGGTTAGGGTTAGGGTTAGGGTTAGGGTTAGGGGACTGGGACGGTTTAGGGTACATGTTAGGGTACGACAACGATTTAGGGTGAGCGTAGGTGTTAGGGTACGGATAAGTGTTATCTTACGGGTTAGGATTAGGTGACGGGTGAGGGTAAGGCTTCGGGTAAGTGTTAGGGTTAGGGTTAGCATTAGGGTTAGGGTTAAGGGACGGGGACGGGGACGGTTTAGGGTACAGGTTAGGGTACGACAACGGTTTAGGGTGAGCGTACGTGTTAGGGTACGGGTTAGTGTTAGCGTACGGGTTAGGATTAGGGGACGGGTGCGGGTAAGACTTCGGGTAAGGGTTAGGGTTAGGGTTAGGGTTAGGGTTAGGGGACGGGGACGGGGACGGTATACGGTACATGTTAGGGTACGACAACGGTTTAGGGTGAGCGTACGTGGTAGGGTACGGTTTAGTGTTAGTGCACGGGTTAGGATTAGGGGACGGGTGAGGGTAAGGCTTCGGGTAAGGGTTAGGGTTAGGGTTAGGGTTAGGTTTAGGGTTAGGGGACGGGGACGGGGACGGTTTAGGGTACAGGTTAGGGTACGACAATGGTTTAGGGTGAGCGTACGTGTTAGGGTACGGGTTAGTGTTAGCGTACGGGTTAGGATTAAGGGTCGGGTGAGGGTAAGGCTTCGGGTAAGGTTTAGGGTTAGGGTTAGGGTTAGTGTTAGGGTTAGGGGACGGGGACGGTTTAGGGTACATGTTAGGGTACGACAACGGTTTAGGGTGAGCGTACGTGTTAGGGTACGGGTTAGTGTTAGCGTACGGGTTAGGATTAGGGGACGGGTGAGGGTAAGGCTTCGGGTAAGGGTTAGGGTTAGGGTTAGGGTTAGGGTTAAGGGACGGGGACGGGGACGGTTTAGAGTACAGGTTAGGGTACGACAACGGTTTAGGGTGAGCGTACGTGTTAGGGTACGGGTTAGTGTTAGCGTACGGGTTAGGATTAGGGGACGGGTGAGGGTAAGACTTCGGGTAAGGGTTAGGGTTAGGGATAGGGTTAGGGGACGGGGACGGTTTAGGGTACAGGTTAGGGTACGACAACGGTTTAGGGTGAGCGTACGTGTTACGGTACGGTTTAGTGTTAGTGTACGGGTTAGGATTAGGGGACGGGTGAGGGTAAGGCTTCGGGTAAGGGTTAGGGTTAGGGTTAGTGTTAGGATTAGGGTTAGGGTTAGGGGACGGGGATGGTTTAAGGTACATGTTAGGGTACGACAACGGTTTAGGGTGAGCGTACGTGTTAGGGTACGGGTTAGTGTTAGCGTACGGGTTAGGATTAGGGGACGGGTGAGGGTAAGGCTTCGGGTAAGGGTTAGGGTCAGGGTTAGGGTTAGTGTTAGGGTTAGGGGATGGGGACGGTTTAGGGTACATGTTAGGGTACGACAACGGTTTAGGGTGAGCGTACGTGTTAGGGTACGGGTTAGTGTTAGCGTACGGGTTAGGATTAGGGGACGGGTGAGGGTAAGGCTTCGGGTAAGGGTTAGGGTTAGGGTTAGGGTTAGGGTTAAGGGACGGGGACGGGGACCGTTTAGGGTACAGGTTAGGGTATGACAACGGTTTAGGTTGAGCGTAAGTGTTAGGGTACGGGTTAGTGTTAGCGTACGGGTTAGGCTTAGGGGATGGGTGAGGGTAAGACTTCGGGTAAGGGTTAGGGTTAGGGATAGGGTTAGGGGACGGGGACGGTTTAGGGTACAGGTTAGGGTACGACAACGGTTTAGGGTGAGCGTACGTGTTAGGGTACGGGTTAGTGTTAGCGTACGGGTTAGGATTAGGGGACGGGTGAGGGTAAGGCTTCGGGTAAGGGTTAGGGTTAGGGTTAGGGTTAGGGGACGGGGACGGGGACGGTTTAGGGTACAGGTTAGGGTACGACAACGGTTTAGGGTGAGCGTACGTGTTAGGGTACGGTTTAGTGTTAGTGTACGGGTTAGGATTAGGGGACGGGTGAGGGTAAGGCTTCGGGAAAGGGTTAGGGTTAGGGTTAGGTTTAGGGTTAGGGGACGGGCACGGGGACGGTTTAGGGTACAGGTTAGTGTACGACAACGGTTTAGTGTGAGGGTACGTGTTAGGGTACGGGTTAGTGTTAGCGTACGGGTTAGGATTAGGGGACGGTTGAGGGTAAGGCTTCGGGTAAGGGTTAGGGTTAGGGTTAGGGTTAGGGTTAGGGTTAGGGGACGGGGACGGCTTAGGGTACAGGTTAGGGTACGACAACGGTTTAGAGTGAGCGTAAGTGTTAGGGTACGGATTAGTGTTAGCGTACGGGTTAGGATTAGGGGACGGGTGAGTGTAAGGCTTCGGGTAAGGGTTAGGGTTAGGTTTAGGGTTAAGGTTAGGGGACGGGGACGGTTTAGGGTACAGGTTAGGGTACGACAACGGTTTAGGGTGAGCGTACGTTTTAGGGTACGGGTTAGTGTTAGCGTACGGGTTAGGAATAGGGGACGGGTGAGGGTAAGGCTACAGGTAAGGGTTAGGGTTAGGGTTAGGGTTAGGGTTAGGGGACGGGGACGGTTTAGGGTTCAGGTTAGGGTACGACAACGATTTAGGGTGAGCGTACGTGTTAGGTTACGTGTTAGTGTTAGCGTACGGGTTAGGATTAGGGAACGGGTGAGGGTAAGTCTTCGGGTAAGGGTTAGGGTTAGGGTTAGGGTTAGGGTTAGGGTTAGGGGACGGGGGCAGTTTAGGGTACAGGTTAGGGTACGACAACGGTTTATGGTGAGCGTACGTGTTAGGGTATGGGTTAGTGTTAGCGTACGGGTTAGGATTAGGGGACGGGTGAGGGTAAGGCTTCGGGTAAGGGTTAGGGTTAGGGTTAGGGTTAGGGTTAGGGGATGGGGACGGTTTAGGGTACAGGTTAGGGTACGACAACGTTTTAGGGTGAGCGTACGTGTTAGGGTACGTGTTAGTGTTAGCGTACGGGTTAGGATTAGGGGATGGTTGAGGGTATGGCTTCGGGTAAGGGTTAGGGTTAGGGTTAGGGTTAGGGTTAGGGTTAGGGGACGAGGACGCTTTAGGGTACAGGTTAGGGTACGACAACGGTTTAGGGTGAGCGTACATGTTAGGGTACGGTTTAGTGTTACCGTACGGGTTAGGATTAGGGGACGGGTGAGGGTAAGGCTTCGGGTAAGGGTTAGGGTTAGGGTTAGGGTTAGGGTTAGGGGACGGGGACGGTTTAGTGTACAGGTTAGGGTACGACAACGGTTTAGGGCGAGCGTACGTGTTAGGGTACGTGTTAGTGTTAGCGTACGGGTTAGGATTAGGGGACGGGTGAGGGTACGGCTTCGGGTAAGGGTTAGGGTTAGGGTTAGGGTTAGGTTTAGGGATAGGGGACGGGGACGGGGACGGTTTAGGGTACAGGTTAGGGTACGACAACGGTTTAGGGTGAGCGTACGTGTTAGGGTACGGGTTAGTGCTAGCGTACGGGTTAGGATTAGGGGACGGGTGAGGGTAAGGCTTCGGGTAAGGGTTAGCGTTTGGGTTAGGGTTATGGTTAGGGTTAGGTGACGGGGACGGGGACGATTTAGGGTACAGTTTAGGGTACGACAACGGTTTAGGGTGAGCGTACCTGTTAGGGTACGGGTTAGTGTTAGCGTACGGGTTACGATTAGGGGACGGGTGAGGGTAAGGATTCGGGTAAGGGTTAGGGTTAGTGTTAGGGTTAGGGTTAAGGGACGGAGACGGTTTAGGGTACAGGTTAGGGTACGACAACGGTTTAGGGTGAGCGTACGTGTTAGGGTACGTGTTAGTGTTAGCGTACGGGTTAGGATTAGGGGACGGGTGAGGGTAAGGCTTCGGGTAAGAGTTAGGGTTAGGGTTACGGTTAGGGGACGGGAACGGTTTAGGGTACAGGTTAGGGTACGACAACGGTTTAGGGTGACCTTACGTGTTAGGGTACGGGTTAGTGTTCGCGTACGGGTTAGGATTAGGGGACGGGTGAGGGTAAGGCTTCGGGTAAGGGTTAGGGTTAGGGTTAGGGTTAGGGTTATGGTTAGGGGACGGGGACGGTTTAGGGTACATGTTAGGGTACGACAACGGTTTAGGGTGAGCATACGTGTTAGGGTACGGGTTAGTGTTAGTGTACGGGTTAGGATTAGGGGACGGGTGAGGGTAAGGCTTCGGGTAAGGGTTAGGGTTAGGGTTAGGGTTAGGATTAGGGTTAGGGGACGGGGACGGTTTAGGGTACAGGTTAGGGTACGACGACGGTTTAGGGTGAGCGTACGTGTTAGGGTACGGGTTAGTGTTAGCGTACGGGTGAGGATTAGGGGACGGGTGAGTGTAAGGCTTCGGGTAAGGGTTACGGTTAGGATTAGGGTTAGGGTTAGGGTTAGTGGACGGGGACGGTTTAGGGTACATGTTAGGGTACGACAATGGTTTATGTTGAGCGTACGTGTTAGGGTACGGGTTAGTGTTAGCGTACGGGTTAGGATTAGGGTACGGGTGAGGGTAAGGCTTCGGGAAAGGGTTATGGTTAGGGTTAGGTTTAGGGTTAGGGGACGGGCATTGGGACGGTTTAGGGTACAGGTTAGGGTACGACAACGGTTTAGGGTGAGGGTACGTGTTAGGGTACGGGTTAGTGTTAGCGTACGGTTTAGGATTAGGGGACGGGTGAGGGTAAGGCTTCGGGTAAGGGTTAGGGTTAGGGTTAGGGTTAGGGTTAGGGGACGGGGACGGCTTAGGGTACAGGTTAGGGTACGACAACGGTTTAGAGTGAGCCTAAGTGTTAGGGTACGGATTAGTGTTAGCGTACGGGTTAGGATTAGGGGACGGGTGAGTGTAAGGCTTCGGGTAAGGGTTAGGGTTAGGGTTAGGGTTAGGGTTAGGGTTAGGGGACGGGGATGGTTTAGGGTACAGGTTAGGGTACGACAACGGTTTAGGGTGAGCGTACGTGTTAGGGTACGGGTTAGTGTTAGCGTACGGATTAGGATTAGGGAACGGGTGAGGGTAACGCTTCGGGTAAGGGTTACGGTTAGGGTTAGGGTTAGGGTTAGGGGACGGGGACAGTTTAGGGTACAGGTTAAGGTACGACAACATTTTAGGGTGAGCGTACGTGTTAGGGTACGGGTTAGTGTTAGCGTACGGGTTAGGATTAGGGTATGGGTGAGGGTAAGGCTTCGGGTAAGGGTTAGGGTTAGGGTTAGGGTTAGGGTTAGGGTTAGGGTTAGGGGACGGGGACGGTTTAGGGTACAGGTTAGGGTACTACAACGATTTAGGGTGAGCGTACGTGATAGGTTACGGGTTAGTGTTAGCGTACGGGTTAGGATTAGGGAACGGGTGAGGGTAAGGCTTCGGGTAAGGGTTACGGTTAGGGTTAGGGTAAGGGTTAGGGGACGGGGACAGTTTAGGGTACAGGTTAGGCTATGACAACGGTTTAGGGTGAGCGTACGTGTTAGGCTACGTGTTAGTGTTAGCGTACGGGTTAGGATTAGGGGACGGGTGAGGGTAAGGCTTCGGGTAAGGATTAGGGTTAGTGTTAGGGTTAGGGGACGGGGACGGTTTAGGGTACAGGTTAGGGTACGACAACGGTTTAGGGTGAGCGTACGTGTTAGGTTACGGGTTAGTGTTAGCGTACGGGTTAGGATTAGGGGACGGGTGAAGGTAAGGCTTCGAGTAAGGGTTAGGGTTAGGGTTAGGGTTAGGGTTAGGCTTAGGGGACGGGGACGGTTTAGGGTACAGGTTAGTGTACGACAACGGTTTAGGGTGAGCGTACGTGTTAGGATACGGGTTAGTGTTAGCGTATGGGTTAGGATTAGGCTACGTGTGAGGGTAAGGCTTCGGGTAAGGGAAAGGGTTAGGGTTAGGGTTAGGGTTAGGGGACGGGTACGGTTTAGGGTACAGGTTAGGGTACGACAACGGTTTAGGGTGAGCGTACGTGTTAGGCTACGGGTTAGTGTTAGCGTACGGGTTCGGGTTAGGGGACGGGTGAGGTTAAGGCTTCGGGTAAGGGTTAGGGTTTGGGTTAGAGTTAGGTTTAGGGTTAGGGTTAGGGGACGGGGACGGTTTAGGGTACAGGTTAGGGTACGAAAACGGTTTAGGGAGAGCGTACGTGTTAGGCTACGGCTTAGTGTTAGCGTACGGGTTAGGATTAGGGGACGGGTGAGGGTAAGACTTCGGGTAAGGTTTAGGGTTAGGGTTAGGGTTAGGGTTAGGGTTAGGGGCCGGGGACAGTTATGATTTAGGGTGCAGGTTAGGGTACGACCACTGTATAGGGTGAGCGTACGTGTTAGGGTATGGGTTAGTGTTAGCGTACGGGTTAGGATTAGGGGACGGTTGAGGGTAAGGCTTCGGGCAAGGGTTAGGATTAGGGTTAGGGTTAGGGTTAGGGGACGGGGACGGTTTAGGGTACAAGTTAGGGTACGACAATGGTTTAGGGTGAGCGTACGTGTTAGGGTATGGGTTAGAGTTAGCGGACGGGTTAGGATTAGGCGACGGGTGAGGGTAAGGCTTCGGGTAAGGGTTAGGGTTAGGGTTAGGTTTAGGGTTAGGGGACGGGGACGGTTTAGGGTACAGGTTAGTGTACGACAACGGTTTACGGTGAGCGTACGTGTTAGGGTACGGGTTAGTGTTAGCGTATGTGTTAGGATTAGGGGATGGGTGAGGGTAAGGCTTCGGGTAAGGGTTATGGTTAGGGTTAGGGTTAGGGTTAGGGGACGGGGACAGGGACGGTTTAGGGTACAGGTTAGGGTACGACAACGGTTTAGGGTGAGCGTACATGTTAGGGTATGTGTTAGTGTTAGCGTACGGGTTAGGATTAGAGGACGGCTGAGGGTAAGGCTTTGGGTAAGGGTTAGGTTTAGGGTTAGGGTTAGGGGACGGGGACGGGGACGGGAACGGTTTAGGGTACAGGTAAGGTTACGACAATGGTTTAGGGTGAGCGTACGTGTTAGGGTACTGGTTAGTGTTAGCGTACGGGTTAGGATTAGGGGTTGGGTGAGGGTAAGGCTTCGGGTAAAGTTTAGGGTTAGGGTTAGGGTTAGGGTTAGGGTTAGGGGACGGGGACGGCTTAGGGTACAGGTTAGTGTACGACAACGATTTAGGGTGAGCGTACGTGTTAGGGTACGGGTTAGTGTTAGCGTACGGGTTAGGATTAGGGGACGGGTGAGGGTAAGGCTTCGGGTAAGGGTTAGGGTTAGGGTTAGGGTTAGGGTTAGGGGAAAGGGACGTTTTAGGGTACAGGTTACTGTACGTCAACGGTTTAGGGTGAGCCTACGTGTTAGGGTACGGGTTAGTGTTAGTGTACGGGTTAGGATTAGGGGACGGGTGAGGGTAAGGCTTCGGGTAAGGGTTAGGGTTAGGGTTAGGGTTAGGATTACGGTTAGGGGACGGGGACGGTTTAGGGTACAGGTTAGGGTACGACGACGGTTTAGGGTGAGCGTACGTGTTAGGGTACGGTTAGTGTTAGCGTACGGGTGAGGATTAGGGGACGGGTGAGTGTAAGGCTTCGGGTAAGGGTTACGGTTAGGATTAGGGTTAGGGTTAGGGTTAGTGGACGGGACGGTTTAGGGTACATGTTAGGGTACGACAACGGTTTATGTTGAGCGTACGTGTTAGGGTACGGGTTAGTGTTAGCGTACGGGTTAGGATTAGGGTACGGGTGAGGGTAAGGCTTCGGGAAAGGGTTAGGGTTAGGGTTAGGTTTAGGGTTAGGGGACGGGCATTGGGACGGTTTAGGGTACAGGTTAGGGTACGACAACGGTTTAGGGTGAGGGTACGTGTTAGGGTACGGGTTAGTGTTAGCGTACGGGTTAGGATTAGGGGACGTTTGAGGGTAAGGCTTCGGGTAAGGGTTAGGGTTAGGCTTAGGGTTAGGGTTAGGGGACGGGGACGGTTTAGGGTACAGGTTAGGGTACGACAATGGTTTCGGGTGAGCATACGTGTTAGGGTACGTGTTAGTGTTAGCGTACGGGTTAGGATTAGGGGACGGGTGAGGGTAAGGCTTCGGGTAAGTGTTAGGGTTAAGGTTAGGGTTAGGGTTAGGGGATGGGGACGGTTTAGGGTACAGGTTAGGGTACGTCAACGGTTTAGGGTGAGCGTACGTGTTAGGGTACGGGTTAGTGTTAGCGTACGGGTTAGGATTAGGGGACGGGTGAGGGTAAGGCTTCGGGTAAGGGTTAGGGTTAGGGTTAGGGTTACGGTTAGGGTTAGGGGACGGGGACGCTTTACGGTACAGGTTAGGGTACGACAACGGTTTAGGGTGAGTGTACGTCTTAGGGTACGGGTTAGTGTTAGCGTACGGGTTAGGATTAGGGGACGGGTGAGGGTAAGGCTTCGTGTAAGGGTTAGGGTTCGGGTTAGGGTTAGGGTTAGGGGACGGGGACAGGGACGGTTTAGGGTACAGGTTAGGGTACGACAACGGTTTAGGGTGAGCGTACATGTTAGGGTATGTGTTAGTGTTAGCGTACGGGTTAGGATTAGAGGACGGGTGAGGGTAAGGCTTCGGGTAAGGGTTAGGGTTAGGGTTAGGGTTAGGATTAGGGTTAGGGGACGGGGACGGTTTAGGGTACAGGTTAGGGTACGACGACGGTTTAGGGTGAGCGTACGTGTTAGGGTACGGGTTAGTGTTAGCGTACGGGTGAGGATTAGGGGACGGGTGAGTGTAAGGCTTCGGGTAAGGGTTACGGTTAGGATTAGGGTTAGGGTTAGGGTTAGTGGACGGGGACGGTTTAGGGTACATGTTAGGGTACGACAACGGTTTATGTTGAGCGTACGTGTTAGGGTACGGGTTAGTGTTAGCGTACGGGTTAGGATTAGGGGACGGGTGAGGGTAAGGCTTCGGGAAAGGGTTAGGGTTAGGGTTAGGTTTAGGGTTAGTGGACGGGCATTGGGACGGTTTAGGGTACAGGTTAGGGTACGACAACGGTTTAGGGTGAGGGTACGTGTTAGGGTACGGGTTAGTGTTAGCGTACGGGTTAGGATTAGGGGACGGGTGAGGGTAAGGCTTCGGGTAAGGGTTAGGGTTAGGGTTAGGGTTAGGGGACGGGGACGGCTTAGGGTACAGGTTAGGGTACGACAACGGTTTAGAGCGAGCCTAAGTGTTAGGGTACGGATTAGTGTTAGCGTACAGGTTAGGATTAGGGGACGGGTGAGTGTAAGGCTTCGGGTAAGGGTTAGGGTTAGGGTTAGGGTTAGGGTTAGGGTTAGGGGACGGGGATGGTTTAGGGTACAGATTAGGGTACGACAACGGTTTAGGGTGAGCATACGTGTTAGGGTACGGGTTAGTGTTAACGTACGGATTAGGATTAGGGGACGGGTGAGGGTAAGGCTACAGGTAAGGGTTAGGGTTAGGGTTAGGGTTTGGGTTAGGGTTAGGGGACGGGGACGGTTTAGGGTACAGGTTAGGGTACGACAAAGATTTAGGGTGAGCGTACGTGTTAGGTTACGGGTTAGTGTTAGCGTACGGGTTAGGATTAGGGAACGGGTGAGGGTAACGCTTCGGGTAAGGGTTACAGTTAGGGTTAGGGTTAGGGTTAGGGGACGGGGACAGTTTAGGGTACAGGTTAAGGTACGACAACGTTTTAGGGTGAGCGTACGTGTTAGGGTACGGGTTAGTGTTAGCGTACGGGTTAGGATTAGGGGACGGGTGAGGGTAAGGATTCGGGTAAGGGTTAGGGTTAGGGTTAGGGGACGGGGACGGTTTAGGGTACAGGTTAGGGTACGACAACAGTTTAGGGTGAGCGTACGTGTTAGGGTACGGGTTAGTGTTACCGTACGGGTTAGGATTAGGGGACGGGTGAGGGTATGGCTTCGGGTAAGGATTAGGGTTAGGGTTAGGCTTAGGGGACGTAGACGGTTTAGGGTACAGGTTAGTGTACGACAACGGTTTAGGGTGAGCGTACGTGTTAGGGTACGGGTTAGTGTTAGCGTACGGGTTAGGATTAGGGTATGGGTGAGGGTAAGGCTTCGGGTAAGGGTTAGGGTTAGGGTTAGGGTTAGGGGACGGGGACGGGGACGGGGACGGGGACGGTTTAGGGTACAGGTTAGGGTACGACAACGGTTTAGGGTGAGCGTACGTGTTAGGGTATGGGTTAGTGTTAGCGTACGGGATAGGATTAGGGGACGGGTGAGGTTAAGGCTTAGGGTAAGGGTTAGGGTTTGGGTTAGAGTTAGGTTTAGGGTTAGGGTTAGGGGACGGGGACGGTTTAGGGTACAGGTTAGGGTACGACAACGGTTTAGGGTGAGCGTACGTGTTAGGGTACGGGTTAGTGTTAGCGTACGGGTTAGGATTAGGGGACGGGTGAGGGTAAGACTTCGGGTAAGGTTTAGGGTTAGGGTTAGGGTTAGGGTTAGGGTTAGGGGCCGCGGACAGTTATGATTTAGGGTACAGGTTAGGGTACGACCACTGTTTAGGGTGAGCATACGTGTTAGGGTACGGGTTAGTGTTAGCGTACGGATTAGGATTAGGGGACGGGTGAGGGTAAGGCTACAGGTAAGGGTTAGGGTTAGGGTTAGGGTTTGGGTTAGGGTTAGGGGACGGGGACGGTTTAGGGTACAGGTTAGGGTACGACAACGATTTAGGGTGAGCGTACGTGTTAGGTTACGGGTTAGTGTTAGCGTACGGGTTAGGATTAGGGAACGGGTGAGGGTAACGCTTCGGGTAAGGGTTACGGTTAGGGTTAGGGTTAGGGTTAGGGGACGGGGACAGTTTAGGGTACAGGTTAAGGTACGACAACGTTTTAGGGTGAGCGTACGTGTTAGGGTACGGGTTAGTGTTAGCGTACGGGTTAGGATTAGGGGACGGGTGAGGGTAAGGATTCGGGTAAGGGTTAGGGTTAGGGTTAGGGGACGGGGACGGTTTAGGGTACAGGTTAGGGTACGACAACAGTTTAGGGTGAGCGTACGTGTTAGGGTACGGGTTAGTGTTACCGTACGGGTTAGGATTAGGGGACGGGTGAGGGTATGGCTTCGGGTAAGGATTAGGGTTAGGGTTAGGCTTAGGGGACGTAGACGGTTTAGGGTACAGGTTAGTGTACGACAACGGTTTAGGGTGAGCGTACGTGTTAGGGTACGGGTTAGTGTTAGCGTACGGGTTAGGATTAGGGTATGGGTGAGGGTAAGGCTTCGGGTAAGGGTTAGGGTTAGGGTTAGGGTTAGGGTTAGGGGACGGGGACGGGGACGGGGACGGTTTAGGGTACAGGTTAGGGTACGACAACGGTTTAGGGTGAGCGTACGTGTTAGGGTATGGGTTAGTGTTAGCGTACGGGATAGGATTAGGGGACGGGTGAGGTTAAGGCTTCGGGTAAGGGTTAGGGTTTGGGTTAGAGTTAGGTTTAGGGTTAGGGTTAGGGGACGGGGACGGTTTAGGGTACAGGTTAGGGTACGACAACGGTTTAGGGTGAGCGTACGTGTTAGGGTACGGGTTAGTGTTAGCGTACGGGTTAGGATTAGGGGACGGGTGAGGGTAAGACTTCGGGTAAGGTTTAGGGTTAGGGTTAGGGTTAGGGTTAGGGTTAGGGGCCGCGGACAGTTATGATTTAGGGTACAGGTTAGGGTACGACCACTGTTTAGGGTGAGCATACGTGTTAGGGTACGGGTTAGTGTTAGCGTACGGGTTAGGATTAGGGGACGGGTGAGGGTAAGGCTTCGGGTAAGGGTTAGGGTTAGGGTTAGGGTTACGGTTAGGGTTAGGGGACGGGGACGCTTTACGGTACAGGTTAGGGTACGACAACGGTTTAGGGTGAGCGTACGTCTTAGGGTACGGGTTAGTGTTAGCGTACGGGTTAGGATTAGGGGACGGGTGAGGGTAAGGCTTCGTGTAAGGGTTAGGGTTCGGGTTAAGGTTAGGGTTAGGGGACGGGGACAGGGAGGGTTTAGGGTACAGGTTAGGGTACGACAACGGTTTAGGGTGAGCGTACATGTTAGGGTATGGGTTAGTGTTAGCGTACGGGTTAGGATTAGAGGACGGGTGAGGGTAAGGCTTCGGGTAAGGGTTAGGGTTAGGGTTAGGGTTAGGGTTAGGGGACGGGGACGCTTTACGGTACAGGTTAGGTTACGACAACGGTTTAGGGTGAGCATACGTGTTAGGGTACGGGTTTGTGTTAGCGTACGGGTTAGGATTAGGGGACGGGTGAGGGTAAGGCTTCGGGTAAGGGTTAGGGTTAGGGTTAGGGTTAGGGTTAGGGTTAGGGGATGGGGACGGTTTAGGGTACAGTTTAGGGTACGACAACGGTTTAGGGTGAGCGTACGTGTTAGGGTACGGGTTAGTGTTAGCGTACGGGTTAGGATTAGGGGACGGGTGAGGGTAAGGCTTCGGGTAAGGGTTAGGGTTAGGGTTAGGGTTAGGGTTAGGGTTAGGGGACGGGGACGGTTTAGGGTACAGGTTAGGGTACGACAACGGTTTATGGTGAGCGTACGTGTTAGGGTACGTTTTAGTGTTAGCGTACGGGTTAGGATTAGGGGACGGTTGAGGGTAAGGCTTCGGGTAAGTGTTAGGGTTAGGGTTAGGTTTAGGGTTAGGGGACGGGGACGGGGACGGTTTAGGGTACAGGTTAGGGTACGACAACGGTTTAGGGTGAGCATACGTGTTAGGGTACGGGTTAGTGTTAGCGTACGGGTTAGGAATAGGAGACGGGTGAGGGTAAGGCTTCGGGTAAGGGTTAGGGTTAGGGTTAGGGTTAGGGTTAGGTGACGGGGACGGGGACGATTTAGGGTACAGTTTAGGGTACGAGAACGGTTTAGGGTGAGCGTACGTGTTAGGATACGGGTTAGTGTTAGCGTACGGGTTAGTATTAGGGGACGGGTGAGGGTAAGGCTTCGGGTAAGTGTTAGGGTTAGGGTTAGGGTTAGGGGGCGGGGACGGTTTAGGGTACAGGTTAGGGTACGACAACGGTTTAGGGTGAGCGTACGTTTTGGGTACGGGTTAGTATTAGCGTACGGGTAAGGATTAGGGGACGGGTGAGGGTAAGGCTTCGGGTAAGGGTTAGGGTTAGGGTTAGGGTTAGGGTTAGGGGACGGGGACGGTTTAGGGTACATGTTAGGGTACGACAATTGTTTAGGGTGAGCGTACGTGTTAGGGTACGGTTTAGTGTTAGCGTACGGGTTAGGTTTAGGGGACGGGTGAGGGTAAGGCTTCTGGTAAGGGTTAGGTTTACGGTTAGGGTTAGGGTTAGGGTTAGGGGACGGGGACGGTTTAGGGTACAGGTTAGGGTACGACAACGGTTTAGGGTGAGCTTACGTGTTAGGGTACGGGTTAGTGTTCGCGTACGGGTTAGGATTAGGGGACGGGTGAGGGTAAGGCTTCGGGTAAGGGTTAGGGTTAGGCTTAGTGTTAGGGTTAGGGTTAGGGGACGGGGACGTTTTAGGGTACATGTTAGTGTACGACAACGGTTTAGGGTGAGCGTACGAGTTAGGGTACGGGTTATTGTTAGCGTAAGGGTTAGGATTAAGGGACGGGTGGGTAAGGCTTCGGGTAAGGGTTGGGGTTAGGGTTAGGGGACGGGGACGGGGACAGTTTAGGGTACAGGTTAGGGTACGACAACGGTTTAGGGTGAGGGTACGTGTTAGGGTACGGGTTAGTGTTAGCGTACGGGTTAGGATTAGGGGACGGTTGAGGGTAAGGCTTCGGGTAAGGGTTAGGGTTAGGGTTAGGGTTAGGGTTAGGGGACAGGGACGGTTTAGGGTACAGGTTAGGGTACGTCAACGTTTTCGGGTGAGCGTACGTCTTAGGGTACGGGTTAGTGTTAGTGTACGGGTTAGGATTAGGGGACGGGTGAGGGTAAGGCTTCGGGTAAGGGTTAGGGTTAGGGTTAGGGTTACGGTTAGGGTTAGGGGACGGGGACGGTTTAGGGTACATGTTAGGGTACGACAACGGTTTAGGGTGAGCGTACGTGTTAGGGTACGGGTTAGTGTTAGCGTACGGGTTAGGATTAGGGGACGGGTGAGGGTAAGGCTTCGGGAAAGGGTTAGGGTTAGGGTTAGGTTTAGGGTTAGGGGACGGGCACGGGGACGGTTTAGGGTACAGGTTATGGTACGACAACGGTTTAGGGTGAGGGTACGTGTTAGGGTACGGGTTAGTGTTAGCGTACGGGTTAGGATTAGGGGACGGGTGAGTGTAAGGCTTCGGGTAAGGGTTAGGGTTAGGGTTAGGCTTAGGGTTAGGGGACGGGGACGGTTTAGGGTACAGGTTACGGTACGACAACGGTTTAGGGTGAGCGTACGTGTTAGGGTACGGGTTAGTGTTAGCGTACGGGTTAGGATTAGGGGACGGGTGAGGGTAAGGCTACAGGTAAGGTTTAGGGTTAGGGTTAGGGGACGGGGACGGTTTAGGGTACAGGTTAGGGTACGACAACGATTTAGGGTGAGCGTACGTGTTCGGTTACGGGTTAGTGTTAGCGTACGGGTTAGGATTAGGGAACGGGTGAGGGTAAGGCTTCGGGTAATGGTTAGGGTTAGGGTTAGGGTTAGGGTTAGGGGACGGGGACAGTTTAGGGTACAGGTTAGGGTACGACAACGGTTTAGGGTGAGCGTACGTGTTAGGGTACGGGTTAGTGTTCGCGTACGGGTTAGGATTAGGGGACGGGTGAGGGTAAGGCTTCGGGTAAGGGTTAGGTTTAGGGTTAGTGTTAGGGTTAGAGTTAGGGGACGGGGACGTTTTAGGGTGCATGTTAGGGTACGACAACGGTTTAGGGTGAGCGTACGTGTTAGGGTACGGGTTATTGTTAGCGTAAGGGTTAGGATTAGGGGACGGGTGGGTAAGGCTTCGGGTAAGGGTTGGGGTTAGGGTTAGGGGACGGGGACGGGGACAGTTTAGGGTACAGGTTAGGGTACGACAACGGTTTAGGGTGAGGGTACGTGTTAGGGTACGGGTTAGTGTTAGCGTACGGGTTAGGATTAGGGGACGGTTGAGGGTAAGGCTTCGGGTAAGGGTTAGGGTTAGGGTTAGGGTTAGGGTTAGGGGACAGGGACGGTTTAGGGTACAGGTTAGGGTACGTCAACGTTTTAGGGTGAGCGTACGTCTTAGGGTACGGGTTAGTGTTAGTGTACGGGTTAGGATTAGGGGACGGGTGAGGGTAAGGTTTCGGGTAAGGGTTAGGGTTAGGGTTAGGGTTAGGGTTAGGGTTAGGGGACGGGGACGGTTTAGGGTACAGGTTAGGGTACGACAACGGTTTAGGGTGAGCGTACGTGTTAGGGTACGGGTTAGTGTTAGCGTACGGGTTAGGATTAGGGGACGGGTGAGGGTAAGGCTTCGGGAAAGGGTTAGGGTTAGGGTTAGGTTTAGGGTTAGTGGACGGGCACGGGGACGGTTTAGGGTACAGGTTATGGTAAGACAACGGTTTAGGGTGAGGGTACGTGTTAGGGTACGGGTTAGTGTTAGCGTACGGGTTAGGATTAGGGGACGGGTGAGGGTAAGGCTTCGGGTAAGGGTAAGGGTTAGGGTTAGGGTTAGGGTTAGGGTTAGGGGACGGGGACGGCTTAGGGTACAGGTTAGGGTACGACAACGGTTTAGAGTGAGCGTAAGTGTTAGGGTACGGATTAGTGTTAGCGTACGAGTTAGGATTAGGGGACGGGTGAGTGTAAGGCTTCGGGTAAGGGTTAGGGTTAGGGTTAGGGTTAGGGGACGGGGACGGGGACGGTTTAGGGTACAGGTTAGGGTACGACAACGGTTTAGGGTTAGCGTACGTGTTAGGGTACGGGTTAGTGTTAGCGTACGGGTTAGGATTAGGGGACGGGTGAGGGTAAGGCTTCCGGTAAGGTTTAGGGTTAGGGTTAGTGTTAGCGTTAGGGTTAGGGGACGGGGACGGTTTAGGGTACATGTTAGGGTACGACAACGGTTTAGGGTGAGCGTACGTGTTAGGGTACGGGTTAGTGTTAGCGTACGGGTTAGTAATAGGGGACGGGTGAGGGTAAGGCTTCGGGTAAGGGTTAGGGTTAGGGTTAGGGTTAGGGTTAAGGGACGGGGACGGGGACGGTTTAGGGTACAGGTTAGGGTACGACAACGGTTTAGGGTGAGCGTACGTGTTAGGGTACGGGTTAGTGTTAGCGTACGGGTTAGGATTAGGGGACGGGTGAGGATAAGACTTCGGGTAAGGGTAAGGGTTAGCGATAGGGTTAGGGGACGGGGACGGTTTAGGGTACACGTTAGAGTACGACAACGGTTTAGGGTGAGCGTACTTGTTAGGGTACGGGTTAGTGTTAGCGTACGGGTTAGGATTAGGGGACGGGTGAGGGTAAGGCTTCGGGTAAGGGTTAGGGTTAGGGTTAGGTTTAGGGTTAGGGGACGGGGACGGGGACGGTTTAGGGTACATGTTAGGGTACGACAACGGTTTAGGGTGAGCGTACGTGTTAGGGTACGTGTTAGTGTTAGCGTACGGGTTAGGAATAGGGGACGGGTGAGGGTAAGCCTTCGGGTAAGGGTTAGGGTTAGGGTTATAGTTAGGGTTAGGGTTAGGTGACGGGGACGGGGACGATTTAGGGTACAGTTTAGGGTACGACAACGGTTTCGGGTGAGCGTACGTGTTAGGGTATGGGTTAGTGTTAGGGTATGGGTTATTGTTAGCGTACGGGTTAGGATTAGGGGACGGGTGAGGGTAAGGATTCGGGTAAGGGTTAGAGTTAGGCTTAGGGTTAGGCTTAAGGGACGGAGACGGTTTAGGATACAGGTTAGGGTACGACAATGGTTTAGTGTGAGCGTACGTGTTAGGTCATGGGTTAGTGTTAGAGTACGGGTTAGGATTAGGGGACTGGTGAGGGTAAGGCTTTGGGTAAGTGTTAGGGTTAGGGTTAGGGTTAGGGTTAGGGTTAGGGGACTGGGACGGTTTAGGGTACATGTTAGGGTACGACAACGATTTAGGGTGAGCGTAGGTGTTAGGGTACGGATTAGTGTTATCTTACGGGTTAGGATTAGGTGACGGGTGAGGGTAAGGCTTCGGGTAAGTGTTAGGGTTAGGGTTAGCGTTAGGGTTAGGGTTAAGGGACGTGGACGGGGACGGTTTAGGGTACAGGTTAGGGTACGACAACGGTTTAGGGTGAGCGTACGTGTTAGGGTACGGGTTAGTGTTAGCGTACGGGTTAGGATTAGGGGACGGGTGAGGGTAAGGCTTCGGGTAAGGGTTAGGGTTAGGGTTAGGGTTAGGTTTAGGGTTAGGGGACGGGGACGGGGACGGTTTAGGGTACAGGTTAGGGTACGACAATGGTTTAGGGTGAGCGTACGTGTTAGGGTACGGGTTAGTGTTAGCGTACGGGTTAGGATTAAGGGTCGGGTGAGGGTAAGGCTTCGGGTAAGGTTTAGGGTTAGGGATAGGGTTAGTGTTAGGGTTAGGGGACGGGGACGGTTTAGGGTACATGTTAGGGTACGACAACGGTTTAGGGTGAGCGTACGTGTTAGGGTACGGGTTAGTGTTAGCGTACGGGTTAGGATTAGGGGACGGGTGAGGGTAAGGCTTCGGGTAAGGGTTAGGGTTAGGGATAGGGTTAGGGGACGGGGACGGTTTAGGGTACAGGTTAGGGTACGACAACGGTTTAGGGTGAGCGTACGTGTTACGGTACGGTTTAGTGTTAGTGTACGGGTTAGGATTAGGGGACGGGTGAGGGTAAGGCTTCGGGTAAGGGTTAGGGTTAGGGTTAGTGTTAGGATTAGGGTTAGGGTTAGGGGACGGGGATGGTTTAAGGTACATGTTAGGGTACGACAACGGTTTAGGGTGAGCGTACGTGTTAGGGTACGGGTTAGTGTTAGCGTACGGGTTAGGTTTAGGGGACGGGTGAGGGTAAGGCTTCGGGTAAGCGTTAGGGTCAGGGTTAGGGTTAGTGTTAGGGTTAGGGGATAGGGACGGTTTAGGGTACATGTTAGGGTACGACAACGGTTTAGGGTGAGCGTACGTGTTAGGGTACGGGTTAGTGTTAGCGTACGGGTTAGGATTAGGGGACGGGTGAGGGTAAGGCTTCGGGTAAGGGTTAGGGTTAGGGTTAGGGTTAGGGTTAAGGGACGGGGACGGGGACCGTTTAGGGTACAGGTTAGGGTATGACAACGGTTTAGGTTGAGCGTACGTGTTAGGGTACGGGTTAGTGTTAGCGTACGGGTTAGGCTTAGGGGATGGGTGAGGGTAAGACTTCGGGTAAGGGTTAGGGTTAGGGATAGGGTTAGGGGACGGGGACGGTTTAGGGTACAGGTTAGGGTACGACAACGGTTTAGGGTGAGCGTACGTGTTAGGGTACGGGTTAGTGTTAGTGTACGGGTTAGGATTAGGGGACGGGTGAGGGTAAGGCTTCGGGTAAGGGTTAGGGTTAGGGTTAGGGTTAGGGGACGGGGACGGGGACGGTTTAGGGTACAGGTTAGGGTACGACAACGGTTTAGGGTGAGCGTACGTGTTAGGGTACGGTTTAGTGTTAGTGTACGGGTTAGGATTAAGGGACGGGTGAGGGTAAGGCTTCGGGAAAGGGTTAGGGTTAGGGTTAGGTTTAGGGTTAGGGGACGGGCACGGGGACGGTTTAGGGTACAGGTTAGTGTACGACAACTGTTTAGTGTGAGGGTACGTGTTAGGGTACGGGTTAGTGTTAGCGTACGGGTTAGGATTAGGGGACGGTTGAGGGTAAGGCTTCGGGTAAGGGTTAGGGTTAGGGTTAGGGTTAGGGTTAGGGGACGGGGACGGCTTAGGGTACAGGTTAGGGTACGACAACGGTTTAGAGTGAGCGTAAGTGTTAGGGTACGGATTAGTGTTAGCGTACGGGTTAGGATTAGGGGACGGGTGAGTGTAAGGCTTCGGGTAAGGGTTAGGGTTAGGGTTAGGGTTAGGGTTAGGGGACGGGGACGGTTTAGGGTACAGGTTAGGGTACGACAACGGTTTAGGGTGAGCGTATGTTTTAGGGTACGGGTTAGTGTTAGCGTACGGGTTAGGAATAGGGGACGGGTGAGGGTAAGGCTACAGGTAAGGGTTAGGGTTAGGGTTAGGGTTAGGGTTAGGGGACGGGGACGGTTTAGGGTTCAGATTAGGGTACGACAACGATTTAGGGTGAGCGTACGTGTTAGGTTACGTGTTAGTGTTAGCGTACGGGTTAGGATTAGGGAACGGGCGAGGGTAAGTCTTCGGGTAAGGGTTAGGGTTAGGGTTATTGTTAGGGTTAGGGTTAGGGGACGGGGGCAGTTTAGGGTACAGGTTAGGGTACGACAACGGTTTATGGTGAGCGTACGTGTTAGGGTATGGGTTAGTGTTAGCGTACGGGTTAGGATTAGGGGACGGGTGAGGGTAAGGCTTCGGGTAAGGGTTAGGGTTAGGGTTAGGGTTAGGGTTAGGGGATGGGGACGGTTTAGGGTACAGGTTAGTGTACGACAACTTTTAGGGTGAGCGTACGTGTTAGGGTACGTGTTAGTGTTAGCGTACGGGTTAGGATTAGGGGACGGGTGAGGGTATGGCTTCGGGTAAGGGTTAGGGTTAGGGTTAGGGTTAGGGTTAGGGTTAGGGGACGGGAACGCTTTAGGGTACAGATTAGTGTACGACAAGGCTTTAGGGTGAGCGTACGTGTTAGGGTACGGGTTAGTGTTAGCGTACGGGTTAGGATTAGGGGACGGGTGAGGGTAAGGCTTCGGGTAAGGGTTAGGGTTAGGGTTAGGGTTAGTGTTAGTGTTAGTGGACGGGGACGGTTTAGGGTACATGTTAGTGTACGACAACGGTTTAGGGTGAGCGTACGTGTTAGGGTACGGGTTAGTGTTAGCGTACGGGTTAGGATTAGGGGACTGGTGAGGGTAAGGCTTCGGGTAAGGGTTAGGGTTAGGGTTAGGGTTAGGGTTAAGGGACGGGGACGGGGACGGTTTAGGGTACAGGTTAGGGTACGACAACGGTTTAGGGTGAGCGTACGTGTTAGTGTACGGGTTAGTGTTAGCGTACGGGTTAGGTTTAGGGGACGGGTGAGGGTAAGACTTCGGGTAAGGGTTAGGGTTAGGGATAGGGTTAGGGGACGGGGACGGTTTAGGGTACAGGTTAGGGTACGACAACGGTTTAGGGTGAGCGTACGTGTTAGGGTACGGGTTAGTGTTAGCGTACGGGTTAGGATTAGGGGACAGGTGAGGGTAAGGCTTCGGGTAAGGGTTAGGGTTAGGGTTAGGGTTAGGGTTAGGGTTAGGGGACGGGGACGGTTTAGGGTACAGGTTAGGGTACGACAACGGTTTAGGGTGAGCGTACGTGTTAGGGTACGGTTTAGTGTTAGTGTACGGTTTAGGATTAGGGGACGGGTGAGGGTAAGGCTTCGGGTAAGGGTTAGGGTTAGGGTTAGGGTTAGGTTTAGGGATAGGGGACGGGGACGGGGACGGTTTAGGGTACAGGTTAGGGAACGACAACGGTTTAGGGTGAGCGTACGTGTTAGGGTACGGGTTAGTGTTAGCGTACGGGTTAGGATTAGGGGACGGGTGAGGGTAAGGCTTCGGGTAAGGGTTAGCGTTAGGGTTAGGGTTATGGTTAGGGTTAGGTGACGGGGACGGGGATGATTTAGGGTACAGTTTAGGGTACGACAACGGTTTAGGGTGAGCGTACCTGTTAGGGTACGGGTTAGTGTTAGCGTACGGTTTAGGATTAGGGGACGGGTGAGGGTAAGGATTCGGGTAAGGGTTAGGGTTAGTGTTAGGGTTAGGGTTAACGGACGGAGACGGTTTAGGGTACAGGTTAGGGTACCACACCGGTTTAGGGTGACGGTACGTTTTAGGGTACCGGTTAGTGTTAGCGTACGAGTTAGGATTAGGGGACGCGTTAGGGTAAGGCTTCGGGTAAGGGTTAGGGTTAGGGTTAGGGTATGGGGACGGTTTAGGGTACAGGTTAGGGTACGACAACGGTTTAGGGTGAGCGTACGTGTTAGGGTACGTGTTAGTGTTAGCGTACAGGTTAGGATTAGGGGACGGGTGAGGGTAAGGCTTCGGGTAAGGGTTAGGGTTAGGGTTAGGGTTAGGGTTAGGGGACTGGGACGGTTTAGGGTACATGTTAGGGTACGACAACGATTTAGGGTGAGCGTACGTGTTAGGTTACGTGTTAGTGTTAGCGTACGGGTTAGGATTAGGGAACGGGTGAGGGTAAGTCTTCGGGTAAGGGTTAGGGTTAGGGTTAGGGTTAGGGTTAGGGTTAGGGGACGGGGGCAGTTTAGGGTACAGGTTAGGGTACGACAACGGTTTATGGTGAGCGTACGTGTTAGGGTATGGGTTAGTGTTAGCGTACGGGTTAGGATTAGGGGACGGGTGAGGGTAAGGCTTCGGGTAAGGGTTAGGGTTAGGGTTAGGGTTAGGGTTAGGGGATGGGGACGGTTTAGGGTACAGGTTAGGGTACGACAACGTTTTAGGGTGAGCGTACGTGTTAGGGTACGTGTTAGTGTTAGCGTACGGGTTAGGATTAGGGGACGGTTGAGGGTATGGCTTCGGGTAAGGGTTAGGGTTAGGGTTAGGGTTAGGGTTAGGGTTAGGGGACGAGGACGCTTTAGGGTACAGGTTAGGGTACGACAACGGCTTAGGGTGAGCGTACGTGTTAGGGTACGGTTTAGTGTTACCGTACGGGTTAGGATTAGGGGACGGGTGAGGGTAAGGCTTCGGGTAAGGGTTAGGGTTAGGGTTAGGGTTAGGGTTAGGGGACGGGTCGGTTTAGTGTACAGGTTAGGGTACGACAACGGTTTAGGGTGAGCGTACGTGTTAGGGAACGTGTTAGTGTTAGCGTACGGGTTAGGATTAGGGGACGGGTGAGGGTACGGCTTCGGGTAAGGGTTAGGGTTAGGGTTAGGGTTAGGGTTAGGGTTAGGGGACGGGAACGCTTTAGGGTACAGATTAGTGTACGACAACGGTTTAGGATGAGCGTACGTGTTAGGGTACGGGTTAGTGTTAGCGTACGGGTTAGGATTAGGGGACGGGTGAGGGTAAGGCTTCGGGTAAGGGTTAGAGTTAGGGTTAGGGTTAGTGTTAGTGTTAGTGGACGGGGACGTTTTAGGGTACATGTTAGTGTATGACAACGGTTTAGGGTGAGCGTACGTTTTAGGGTACGTGTTAGTGTTAGCGTACGGGTTAGGATTAGGGGACGGGTGAGTGTAAGGCTTCGGCTAAGGGTTAGGGTTAGGGTTAGGGTTAGGGTTAATGGACGGGGACGGGGACGGTTTAGGGTACAGGTTAGGGTACGACAACGGTTTAGGGTGAGCGTACGTGTTAGTGTACGGGTTAGTGTTAGCGTACGGGTTAGGTTTAGGGGACGGGTGAGGTTAAGACTTCGGGTAAGGGTTAGGGTTAGGGATAGGGTTAGGGGACGGGGACGGTTTAGGGTACAGGTTAGGGTACGACAACGGTTTAGGGTGAGCGTACGTGTTAGGGTACGGGTTAGTGTTAGCGTACGGGTTAGGATTAGGGGACGGGTGAGGGTAAGGCTTCGGGTAAGGGTTAGGGTTAGGGTTAGGGTTAGGGTTAGGGTTAGGGGACGGGGACGGTTTAGGGTACAGGTTAGGGAACGACAACGGTTTAGGGTGAGCGTACGTGTTAGGGTACGGGTTAGTGTTAGCGTACGGGTTAGGATTAGGGGACGGGTGAGGGTAAGGCTTCGGGTAAGGGTTAGCGTTAGGGTTAGGGTTATGGTTAGGGTTAGGTGACGGGGACGGGGATGATTTAGGGTACAGTTTAGGGTACGACAACGGTTTAGGGTGAGCGTACCTGTTAGGGTACGGGTTAGTGTTAGCGTACGGTTTAGGATTAGGGGACGGGTGAGGGTAAGGATTCGGGTAAGGGTTAGGGTTAGTGTTAGGGTTAGGGTTAACGGACGGAGACGGTTTAGGGTACAGGTTAGGGTACCACACCGGTTTAGGGTGACGGTACGTTTTAGGGTACCGGTTAGTGTTAGCGTACGAGTTAGGATTAGGGGACGCGTTAGGGTAAGGCTTCGGGTAAGGGTTAGGGTTAGGGTTAGGGTATGGGGACGGTTTAGGGTACAGGTTAGGGTACGACAACGGTTTAGGGTGAGCGTACGTGTTAGGGTACGTGTTAGTGTTAGCGTACAGGTTAGGATTAGGGGACGGGTGAGGGTAAGGCTTCGGGTAAGGGTTAGGGTTAGGGTTAGGGTTAGGGTTAGGGGACTGGGACGGTTTAGGGTACATGTTAGGGTACGACAACGATTTAGGGTGAGCGTACGTGTTAGGTTACGTGTTAGTGTTAGCGTACGGGTTAGGATTAGGGAACGGGTGAGGGTAAGTCTTCGGGTAAGGGTTAGGGTTAGGGTTAGGGTTAGGGTTAGGGTTAGGGGACGGGGGCAGTTTAGGGTACAGGTTAGGGTACGACAACGGTTTATGGTGAGCGTACGTGTTAGGGTATGGGTTAGTGTTAGCGTACGGGTTAGGATTAGGGGACGGGTGAGGGTAAGGCTTCGGGTAAGGGTTAGGGTTAGGGTTAGGGTTAGGGTTAGGGGATGGGGACGGTTTAGGGTACAGGTTAGGGTACGACAACGTTTTAGGGTGAGCGTACGTGTTAGGGTACGTGTTAGTGTTAGCGTACGGGTTAGGATTAGGGGACGGTTGAGGGTATGGCTTCGGGTAAGGGTTAGGGTTAGGGTTAGGGTTAGGGTTAGGGTTAGGGGACGAGGACGCTTTAGGGTACAGGTTAGGGTACGACAACGGTTTAGGGTGAGCGTACGTGTTAGGGTACGGTTTAGTGTTACCGTACGGGTTAGGATTAGGGGACGGGTGAGGGTAAGGCTTCGGGTAAGGGTTAGGGTTAGGGTTAGGGTTAGGGTTAGGGGACGGGTCGGTTTAGTGTACAGGTTAGGGTACGACAACGGTTTAGGGTGAGCGTACGTGTTAGGGAACGTGTTAGTGTTAGCGTACGGGTTAGGATTAGGGGACGGGTGAGGGTACGGCTTCGGGTAAGGGTTAGGGTTAGGGTTAGGGTTAGGGTTAGGGTTAGGGGACGGGAACGCTTTAGGGTACAGATTAGTGTACGACAACGGTTTAGGATGAGCGTACGTGTTAGGGTACGGGTTAGTGTTAGCGTACGGGTTAGGATTAGGGGACGGGTGAGGGTAAGGCTTCGGGTAAGGGTTAGAGTTAGGGTTAGGGTTAGTGTTAGTGTTAGTGGACGGGGACGTTTTAGGGTACATGTTAGTGTATGACAACGGTTTAGGGTGAGCGTACGTTTTAGGGTACGGGTTAGTGTTAGCGTACGGGTTAGGATTAGGGGACGGGTGAGTGTAAGGCTTCGGCTAAGGGTTAGGGTTAGGGTTAGGGTTAGGGTTAATGGACGGGGACGGGGACGGTTTAGGGTACAGGTTAGGGTACGACAACGGTTTAGGGTGAGCGTACGTGTTAGTGTACGGGTTAGTGTTAGCGTACGGGTTAGGTTTAGGGGACGGGTGAGGTTAAGACTTCGGGTAAGGGTTAGGGTTAGGGATAGGGTTAGGGGACGGGGACGGTTTAGGGTACAGGTTAGGGTACGACAACGGTTTAGGGTGAGCGTACGTGTTAGGGTACGGGTTAGTGTTAGCGTACGGGTTAGGATTAGGGGACGGGTGAGGGTAAGGCTTCGGGTAAGGGTTAGGGTTAGGGTTAGGGTTAGGGTTAGGGTTAGGGGACGGGGACGGTTTAGGGTACAGGTTAGGGTACGACAACGGTTTAGGGTGAGCGTACGTGTTAGGGTACGGTTTAGTGTTAGTGTACGGGTTAGGATTAGGGGACGTGTGAGGGTAAGGCTTCGGGTAAGGGTTAGGGTTAGGGTTAGGGTTAGGTTTAGGGATAGGGGACGGGGACGGGGACGGTTTAGGGTACAGGTTAGGGTACGACAACGGTTTAGGGTGAGCGTACGTGTTAGGGTACGGGTTAGTGTTAGCGTACGGGTTAGGATTAGGGGACGGGTGAGGGTAAGGCTTCGGGTAAGGGTTAGCGTTAGGGTTAGGGTTATGGTTAGGGTTAGGTGACGGGGACGATTTAGGGTACAGTTTAGGGTACGACAACGGTTTAGGGTGAGCATACCTGTTAGGGTACGGGTTAGTGTTAGCGTACGGGTTAGGATTAGGGGACGGGTGAGGGTAAGGATTCGGGTAAGGGTTAGGGTTAGTGTTAGGGTTAGGGTTAAGGGACGGAGACGGTTTAGGGTACAGGTTAGGGTACGACAACGGTTTAGGGTGAGCGTACGTGTTAGGGTACGTGTTAGTGTTAGCGTACGGGTTAGGATTAGGGGACGGGTGAGGGTAAGGCTTCGGGTAAGGGTTAGGGTTAGGGTTAGGGTTAGGGGACGGGAACGGTTTAGGGTACAGGTTAGGGTACGACAACGGTTTAGGGTGACCTTACGTGTTAGGGTACGGGTTAGTGTTCGCGTACGGGTTAGGATTAGGGGACGGGTGAGGGTAAGGCTTCGGGTAAGGGTTAGGGTTAGGGTTAGGGTTAGGGTTATGGTTAGGGGACGGGGACGGTTTAGGGTACATGTTAGGGTACGACAACGGTTTAGGGTGAGCATACGTGTTAGGGTACGGGTTAGTGTTAGTGTACGGGTTAGGATTAGGGGACGGGTGAGGGTAAGGCTTCGGGTAAGGGTTAGGGTTAGGGTTAGGGTTAGGATTAGGGTTAGGGGACGGGGACGGTTTAGGGTACAGGTTAGGGTACGACGACGGTTTAGGGTGAGCGTACGTGTTAGGGTACGGGTTAGTGTTAGCGTACGGGTGAGGATTAGGGGACGGGTGAGTGTAAGGCTTCGGGTAAGGGTTACGGTTAGGATTAGGGTTAGGGTTAGGGTTAGTGGACGGGGACGGTTTAGGGTACATGTTAGGGTACGACAACGGTTTATGTTGAGCGTACGTGTTAGGGTACGGGTTAGTGTTAGCGTACGGGTTAGGATTAGGGGACGGGTGAGGGTAAGGCTTCGGGAAAGGGTTAGGGTTAGGGTTAGGTTTAGGGTTAGTGTACGGGCATTGGGACGGTTTAGGGTACAGGTTAGGGTACGACAACGGTTTAGGGTGAGGGTACGTGTTAGGGTACGGGTTAGTGTTAGCGTACTGTTTAGGATTAGGGGACGGGTGAGGGTAAGGCTTCGGGTAAGGGTTAGGGTTAGGGTTAGGGTTAGGGTTAGGGGACGGGGACGGCTTAGGGTACAGGTTAGGGTACGACAACGGTTTAGAGTGAGCCTAAGTGTTAGGGTACGGATTAGTGTTAGCGTACGGGTTAGGATTAGGGGACGGGTGAGTGTAAGGCTTCGGGTAAGGGTTAGGGTTAGGGTTAGGGTTAGGGTTAGGGTTAGGGGACGGGGATGGTTTAGGGTACAGGTTAGGGTACGACAACGGTTTAGGGTGAGCGTACGTGTTAGGGTACGGGTTAGTGTTAGCGTACGGATTAGGATTAGGGGACGGGTGAGGGGAACGCTACAGGTAAGGGTTAGGGTTAGGGTTAGGGTTTGGGTTAGGGTTAGGGGACGGGGACGGTTTAGGGTACAGGTTAGGGTACGACAACGATTTAGGGTGAGCGTACGTGTTAGGTTACGGGTTAGTGTTAGCGTACGGGTTAGGATTAGGGAACGGGTGAGGGTAACGCTTCGGGTAAGGGTTACGGTTAGGGTTAGGGTTAGGGTTAGGGGACGGGGACAGTTTAGGGTACAGGTTAAGGTACGACAACGTTTTAGGGTGAGCGTACGTGTTAGGGTACGGGTTAGTGTTAGCGTACGGGTTAGGATTAGGGGACGGGTGAAGGTAAGGCTTCGGGTAAGGGTTAGGGTTAGGGTTAGGGGACGGGGACGGTTTAGGGTACAGGTTAGGGTACGACAACGGTTTAGGGTGAGCGTACGTGTTAGGGTACGGGTTAGTGTTACCGTACGGGTTAGGATTAGGGGACGGGTGAGGGTATGGCTTCGGGTAAGGGTTAGGGTTATGGTTAGGCTTAGGGGACGTGGACGGTTTAGGGTACAGGTTAGTGTACGACAACGGTTTAGGGTGAGCGTACGTGTTAGGGTACGGGTTAGTGTTAGCGTACGGGTTACGATTAGGCTATGGGTGAGGGTAAGGCTTCGGGTAAGGGTTAGGGTTAGGGTTAGGGTTAGGGTTAGGGTTAGGGGACGGGGACGGGGACGGTTTAGTGTACAGGTTAGGGTACGACAACGGTTTAGGCTGAGCGTACATGTTAGGGTATGGGTTAGTGTTAGCGTACTGGATAGGATTAGGGGACGGGTGAGGTTAAGGCTTCGGGTAAGGGTTAGGGTTTGGGTTAGAGTTAGGTTTAGGGTTAGGGTTAGGGGACGGGGACGGTTTAGGGTACAGGTTAGGGTACGACAACGGTTTAGGGTGAGCGTACGTGTTAGGGTACGGGTTAGTGTTAGCGTACGGGTTAGGATTAGGGGACGGGTGAGGGTAAGACTTCGGGTAAGGTTTAGGGTTAGGGTTAGGGTTAGGGTTAGGGTTAGGGGCCGCGGACAGTTATGATTTAGGGTACAGGTTAGGGTACGACCACTGTTTAGGGTGAGCATACGTGTTAGGGTACGGGTTAGTGTTAGCGTACGGGTTAGGATTAGGGGACGTTTGAGGGTAAGGCTTCGGGTAAGGGTTAGGGTTAGGGTTAGGGTTAGGGTTAGGGGACGGGGACGGTTTAGGGTACAGGTTAGGGTACGACAATGGTTTAGGGTGAGCATACGTGTTAGGGTACGTGTTAGTGTTAGCGTACGGGTTAGGATTAGGGGACGGGTGAGGGTAAGGCTTCGGGTAAGTGTTAGGGTTAAGGTTAGGGTTAGGGTTAGGGGTTGGGGACGGTTTAGGGTACAGGTTAGGGTACGTCAACGGTTTAGGGTGAGCGTACGTGTTAGGGTACGGGTTAGTGTTAGCGTACGGGTTAGGATTAGGGGACGGGTGAGGGTAAGGCTTCGGGTAAGGGTTAGGGTTAGGGTTAGGGTTACGGTTAGGGTTAGGGGACGGGGACGCTTTACGGTACAGGTTAGGGTACGACAACGGTTTAGGGTGAGCGTACGTCTTAGGGTACGGGTTAGTGTTAGCGTACGGGTTAGGATTAGGGGACGGGTGAGGGTAAGGCTTCGTGTAAGGGTTAGGGTTCGGGTTAGGGTTAGGGTTAGGGGACGGGGACAGGGACGGTTTAGGGTACAGGTTAGGGTACGACAACGGTTTAGGGTGAGCGTACATGTTAGGGTATGGGTTAGTGTTAGCGTACGGGTTAGGATTAGAGGACGGGTGAGGGTAAGGCTTCGGGTAAGGGTTAGGGTTAGGGTTAGGGTTAGGGTTAGGGGACGGGGACGCTTTACGGTACAGGTTAGGTTACGACAACGGTTTAGGGTGAGCATACGTGTTAGGGTACGGGTTTGTGTTAGCGTACGGGTTAGGATTAGGGGACGGGTGAGGGTAAGGCTTCGGGTAAGGGTTAGGGTTAGGGTTAGGGTTAGGGTTAGGGTTAGGGGATGGGGACGGTTTAGGGTACAGTTTAGTGTACGACAACGGTTTAGGGTGAGCGTACGTGTTAGGGTACGGGTTAGTGTTAGCGTACGGGTTAGGATTAGGGGACGGGTGAGGGTAAGGCTTCGGGTAAGGGTTAGGGTTAGGGTTAGGGTTAGGGTTAGGGTTAGGGGACGGGGACGGTTTAGGGTACAGGTTAGGGTACGACAACGGTTTATGGTGAGCGTACGTGTTAGGGTACGTTTTAGTGTTAGCGTACGGGTTAGGATTAGGGGACGGTTGAGGGTAAGGCTTCGGGTAAGTGTTAGGGTTAGGGTTAGGGTTAGGTTTAGGGTTAGGGGACGGGGACGGGGACGGTTTAGGGTACAGGTTAGGGTACGACAACGGTTTAGGGTGAGCATACGTGTTAGGGTACGGGTTAGTGTTAGCGTACGGGTTAGGAATAGGAGACGGGTGAGGGTAAGGCTTCGGGTAAGGGTTAGGGTTAGGGTTAGGGTTAGGGTTAGGTGACGGGGACGGGGACGATTTAGGGTACAGTTTAGGGTACGAGAACGGTTTAGGGTTTGCGTACGTGTTAGGATACGGGTTAGTGTTAGCGTACGGGTTAGTATTAGGGGATGGGTGAGGGTAAGGCTTCGGGTAAGTGTTAGGGTTAGGGTTAGGGTTAGGGGGCGGGGACGGTTTAGGGTACAGGTTAGGGTACGACAATGGTTTAGGGTGAGCGTACGTTTTGGGTACGGGTTAGTATTAGCGTACGGTTTAGGATTAGGGGACGGGTGAGGTTAAGGCTTCGGGTAAGGTTTAGGGTTAGGGTTATGGTTAGGGTTAGGGGATGGGGACGGGGACGGTTTAGGGTACAGGTTAGGGTACGACAACGGTTTAGGGTGAGCGTACGTGTTAGGGTACGGGTTAGTGTTAGCGTACGGGTTAGGATTAGGGGACGGGTGAGGGTAAGGCTTCGGGTAAGGGTTAGGGTTAGGGTTAGGGTTAGGGTTAGGGGACGGGGACGGTTTAGGGTACATGTTAGGGTACGACAATTGTTTAGGGTGAGCGTACGTGTTAGGGTACGGTTTAGTGTTAGCGTACGGGTTAGGTTTAGGGGACGGGTGAGGGTAAGGCTTCTGGTAAGGGTTAGGTTTACGGTTAGGGTTAGGGTTAGTGTTAGGGGACGGGGACGGTTTAGGGTACAGTTTAGGGTACGACAACGGTTTAGGGTGAGCTTACGTGTTAGGGTACGGGTTAGTGTTCGCGTACGGGTTAGGATTAGGGGACGGGTGAGGGTAAGGCTTCGGGTAAGGGTTAGGGTTAGGGTTAGGGGACGGGGACGGTTTAGGGTACATGTTAGGGTACGACAACGGTTTAGGGTGAGCGTACGTGTTAGGGTACGAGTTATTGTTAGCGTAAGGGTTAGGATTAGGGGACGGGTGGGTAAGGCTTCGGGTAAGGGTTAGGGTTAGGGTTAGGGGACGGGGACGGGGACAGTTTAGGGTACAGGTTAGGGTACGACAACGGTTTAGGGTGAGGGTACGTGTTAGGGTACGGGTTAGTGTTAGCGTACGGGTTAGGATTAGGGGACGGTTGAGGGTAAGGCTTCGGGTAAGGGTTAGGGTTAGAGTTAGGGTTAGGGTTAGGGGACAGGGACGGTTTAGGGTACAGGTTAGGGTACGTCAACAGTTTAGGGTGAGCGTACGTCTTAGGGTACGGGTTAGTGTTAGCCTACGGGTTAGTAATAGGGGACGGGTGAGGGTAAGGCTTCGGGTAAGGGTTAGGGTTAGGGTTAGGGTTAGGGTTAAGGGACGGGGACGGGGACGGTTTAGGGTACAGGTTAGGGTACGACAACGGTTTAGGGTGAGCGTACGTGTTAGGGTACGGGTTAGTGTTAGCGTACGGGTTAGGATTAGGGGACGGGTGAGGATAAGACTTCGGGTAAGGGTAAGGGTTAGCGATAGGGTTAGGGGACGGGGACGGTTTAGGGTACACGTTAGAGTACGACAACGGTTTAGGGTGAGCGTACTTGTTAGGGTACGGGTTAGTGTCAGCGTACGGGTTAGGATTTGGGGACGGGTGAGGGTAAGGCTTCGGGTAAGGGTTAGGGTTAGGGTTAGGGTTAGGTTTAGGGTTAGGGGACGGGGACGGGGACGGTTTAGGGTACATGTTAGGGTACGACAACGGTTTAGGGTGAGCGTACGTGTTAGGGTACGGGTTAGTGTTAGCGTACGGGTTAGGAATAGGGGACGGGTGAGGGTAAGCCTTCGGGTAAGGGTTAGGGTTAGGGTTAGTGTTAGGGTTAGGGTTAGGTGACGGGGACGGGGACGATTTAGGGTACAGTTTAGGGTACGACAACGGTTTAGGGTGAGCGTACGTGTTAGGGTATGGGTTAGAGTTAGGGTATGGGTTATTGTTAGCGTACGGGTTAGGATTAGGGGACGGGTGAGGGTAAGGATTCGGGTAAGGGTTAGAGTTAGGCTTAGGGTTAGGCTTAAGGGACGGAGACGGTTTAGGATACAGGTTAGGGTACGACAATGGTTTAGTGTGAGCGTACGTGTTAGGGCATGGGTTAGTGTTAGAGTACGGGTTAGGATTAGGGGACTGGTGAGGGTAAGGCTTTGGGTAAGTGTTAGGGTTAGGGTTAGGGTTAGGGTTAGGGTTAGGGGATGGGGACGGTTTAGGGTACAGGTTAGGGTACGACAACGGTTTAGGGTGAGCGTACTTGTTAGGGTACGGGTTAGGGTTAGCGTACGGGTTAGGATTAGGGGACGGGTGAGGGTAAGGCTTCGGGTAAGGGTTAGGGTTAGGGTTAGGGTTAGGGTTAGGGGACGGGGACGGTTTAGGGTACAGGTTAGGGTACGACAACGGTTTAGGGTGAGCGTACGTTTTGGGTACGGGTTAGTGTTAGCGTACGGTTTAGGATTAGGGGACGGGTGAGGTTAAGGCTTCGGGTAAGGGTTAGGGTTAGGGTTAGGGTTAGGGTTAGGGGATGGGGACGGGGACGGTTTAGGGTACAGTTTAGGGTACGACAACGGTTTAGGGTGAGCGTACGTGTTAGGGTACGGGTTAGTGTTAGCGTACGGGTAAGGATTAGGGGACGGGTGAGGGTAAGGCTTCGGGTAAGGGTTAGGGTTAGGGTTAGGGTTAGGGTTAGGGGATGGGGACGGTTTAGGGTACAGGTTAGGGTACGAAAATGGTTTAGGGTGAGCGTACATGTTAGGGTACGGTTTAGTGTTAGCGTACGGGTTAGGTTTAGGGGACAGGTGAGGGTAAGGCTTCTGGTAAGGGTTAGCTTTACGGTTAGGGTTAGGGTTAGGGTTAGGGGACGGGGACGGTTTAGGGTACAGGTTAGGGTACGACAACGGTTTAGGGTGAGCTTACATGTTCGGGTACGGGTTAGTGTTCGCGTACGGTTTAGGATTAGGGGACGGGTGAGGGTAAGGCTTCGGGTCAGGGTTAGGGTTAAGGTTAGGGTTAGGGTTAGGGTTAGGGGACGGGGACGGTTTAGGGTACATGTTAGGGTACGACAACGGTTTAGGGTGAGCGTACGTGTTAGGGTACGGGTTATTGTTAGCGTACGGGTTAGGATTAGGGGACGGGTGGGGTAAGGCTTCGGGTAAGGGTTAGGGTTAGGGTTAGGGTTAGGGGACGGGGACGGGGACGGTTTCGGGTACAGGTTAGGGTACGACAACGGTTTAGGGTGAGGGTACGTGTTAGGGTACGGGTGACTGTTAGCATACGGGTGAGGATTAGGGGACGGGTGAGTGTAAGGCTTCGGGTAAGGGTTAGGGTTAGGGTTAGGGTTAGGGTTAGGGTTAGGGGACGGGGACGGTTTAGGGTACAGGTTAGGGTACGACAACTGTTTAGGGTGAGCGTACGTGTTAGGGTACGGGTTAGTGTTAGCGTACGGGTTAGGATTAGGGGACGGGTGAGTGTAAGGCTTCGGGAAAGGTTTAGGGTTAGGGTTAGAGTTAGGGTTAGGGGACGGGCACGGGGACGGTTTAGGGTACAGGTTAGGGTACGACACCGGTTTAGGGTGAGGGTACGTGTTAGGGTACGGGTTAGTGTTAGCGTACGAGTTAGGATTAGGGGACGGGTTAGGGTAAGGCTTCGGGTAAGGGTTAGGGTTAGGGTTAGGGTTAGGGTTAGGGGACGGGGACGGTTTAGGGTACAGGTTAGGGTACGACAACGGTTTAGGGTGAGCGTACGTGTTAGGGTACGGGTTAGTGTTAGCGTACGGGTTAGGATTAGGGGACGGGTGAAGGTAAGGCTTCGGGTAAGGGTTAGGCTTAGGCTTAGGGTTAGGGTAAGGGTTAGGGGACGGGGACGGTTTAGGGTACAGGTTAGGGTACGACAACGGTTTAGGATGAGCGTAAGTGTTAGGGTACGGTTTAGTGTTAGCGTACGGGTAAGGATTAGGGGACGGGTGAGGGTAAGGCTTCGGGTAAGGGTTAGTGTTAGGGTTAGAGTTAGGGTTAGGGTTACGGGACAGGGACGGTTTAGGGTACAGGTTAGGGTACGGCAACGGTTTAGGGTGAGCGTACGTGTTAGGGTACGGGTTAGTGTTAGCGTACGGGTTAGGATTACGGGAAGGGTGAGGGTAAGGCTTCGGGTAAGGGTTAGGGTTAGGGTTAGGGTTAGGGTTAGGGATAGGGGACGGGCTCGGGGACGGTTTAGGGTACAGGTTAGTGTACGACAACGGTTTAGGGTGAGCGTACGTGTTAGGGTACGGTTTAGTGTTAGCGTACGTGTTAGGATTAGGGGACGGGTGAGGGTAAGGCTTCGGGTAAGGGTTAGTGTTAGGGTTAGGGTTAGGGGACGTGGACGGTTTAGGGTACAGGTTAGGGTACGACAACGGTTTAGGGTGAGCGTACTTGTTAGGGTACGGGTTAGTGTTAGCGTACGGGTTAGGATTAGGGGACGGGTGAGGGTAAGGCTTCGGGTAAGGGTTAGGGTTAGGGTTAGGGTTAGGGTTAGGGGACAGGGATGGTTTAGGGTAAAGGTTAGGGTACGACAACGGATTAGGGTGAGCGTACGTGTTTGAGTACGGGTTAGTGTTAGCGTACGGGTTAGGATTAGGGGACGGGTTAGGGTAAGGCTTCGGGTAAGGCTTCGGGTAAGGGTTAGGGTTAGGGTTAGGTTTAGGGGACGGGGGCGGTTTAGGGTACAGGTTAGGGTACGACAACGGTTTAGGGTGAGCGTACGTGTTAGGGTACGGGTTAGTGTTAGCGTACGGTGTAGGATTAGGGGACGTGTGAGGGTAAGGCTTCGGGAAAGGGTTAGGGTTAGGGTTAGGTTTAGGGTTAGGGGACGGGCACGGGGATGGTTTAGGGTACAGGTTAGGGTACGACAACGGTTTAGGGTGAGGGTACGTGTTAGGGTACGGGTTAGTGTTAGCGTACGGGTTAGGATTAGGGGACGGGTCACGGTAAGGCTTCGGGTAAGGGTTAGGGTTAGGGTTAGGGTTAGGGTTAGGGTTAGGGGACGGGGACGGTTTAGGGTACAGGTTAGGGTACGACAACGGTTTAGAGTGAGCGTAAGTGTTAGGGTACGGATTAGTGTTAGCGTACGAGTTAGGATTAGGGGACGGGTGAGTGTAAGGCTTCGGGTAAGGGTTAGGGTTAGGGTTAGGCTTAGGGTTAGGGGACGGGGACGGTTTAGGGTACAGGTTACGGTACGACAACGGTTTAGGGTGAGCGTACGTGTTAGGGTACGGGTTAGTGTTAGCGTACGGGTTAGGATTAGGGGACGGGTGAGGGTAAGGCTTCGGGTAAGGTTTAGGGTTAGGGTTAGGGGGGTTAGGGTAGGGGACGGACGGGGACGGTTTAGGGTACAGGTTAGGGTACGACAACGATTTAGGGTGAGCGTCCGTGTTCGGTTACGGGTTAGTGTTAGCGTACGGGTTAGGATTAGGGAACGGGTGAGGGTAAGGCTTCGGGTAATGGTTAGGGTTAGGGTTAGGGTTAGGGTTAGGGGACGGGGACAGTTTAGGGTACAGGTTAGGGTACGACAACGGTTTAGGGTGAGCGTACGTGTTAGGGTACGGGTTAGTGTTAGCGTACAGGTTAGGATTAGGGGACGGGTGAGGATAAGGCTTCGGGTAAGGGTTAAGGTTAGGGTTAGGGTTAGGGTTAGGGGACGGGGACGGTTTAGGGTACAGGTTAGGGTACGACAACGGTTTAGGGTGAGCGTACGTGTTAGGGTACGGGTTAGTGTTAGCGTACGGGTTAGGATTAGGGGACGGGTGAGGGTAAGGCTTCGGGTAAGGGTTAGGGTTAGGGTTAGGGTTAGGTGACGGGGACGGGGACGATTTAGGGTACAGTTTAGGGTACGACAACAGTTTAGGGTGAGCGTACGTGTTAGGGTACGGGTTAGCGTTAGCGTACGGGTTAGGATTAGGGGACGGGTGAGGGTAAGGATTCGGGTAAGGATTAGGGTTAGGGTTAGGTTTAGGGTTAAGGGACGGAGACGGTTTACGATACAGGTTAGGGTACGACAACGGTTTAGTGTGAGTGTACGTGTTAGGGCACGGGTTAGTGTTAGCGTACGGGTTAGGATTAGGGGACGGGTGAGGGTAAGGCTTCGGGTAAGTGTTAGGGTTAGGGTTAGGGTTAGGGTTAGGGTTAGGGAATGGGGACGGTTTAGGGTACAGTTTAGGGTACGACAACGCTTTAGGGTGACCGTACGTGTTAGGGTACGGGTTAGTGTTAGCGTAAGTGTTAGGATTAGGGGACGGGTGAGGGTAAGTCTTCGGGTAAGGGTTAGGGTTAGGGTTAGGGTTAGGGTTAAGGGGACGGGGACGGTTTAGGGTACAGGTTAGGGTACGACAACGGTTTACGGTGAGCTTATGTTTTGGGTACGGGTTAGTGTTAGCGTACGGTTTAGGATTAGGGGACGGGTGAGGGTAAGGCTTCGGGTAAGGGTTAGGGTTAGGGTTAGGGTTAGGGGACTGGGACGGTTTAGGGTACATGTTAGGGTATGACAACGATTTAGGGTGAGGGTACGTGTTAGGGTACGGATTAGTGTTATCTTACGGGTTAGGATTAGGTGACGGGTGAGGGTAAGGCTTCGGGTAAGTGTTAGGGTTAGGCTTAGCGTTAGGGTTAGGGTTAAGGGACGGGGACGGGGACGGTTTAGGGTACAGGTTAGGGTACGACAACGGTTTAGGGTGAGCGTACGTGTTAGGGTACGGGTTAGTGTTAGCGTACGGGTTAGGATTAGGGGACGGGTGAGGGTAAGACTTCGGGTAAGGGTTAGGGTTAGGGTTAGGGTTAGGGTTAGGGGACGGGGACGGGGACGGTTTACGGTACATGTTAGGGTACGACAACGGTTTAGGGTGAGCGTACGTGGTAGGGTACGGTTTAGTGTTAGTGTACGGGTTAGGATTAGGGGACGGGTGAGGGTAAGGCTTCGGGTAAGGGTTAGGGTTAGGGTTAGGGTTAGGTTTAGGGTTAGGGGACGGGGACGGGGACGGTTTAGGGTACAGGTTAGGGTACGACAATGGTTTAGGGTGAGCGTACGTGTTAGGGTACGGGTTAGTGTTAGCGTACGGGTTAGGATTAAGGGTTGGGTGAGGGTAAGGCTTCGGGTAAGGTTTAGGGTTAGGGTTAGGGTTAGTGTTAGGGTTAGGGGACGGGGACGGTTTAGGGTACATGTTAGGGTACGACAACGGTTTAGGATGAGCGTACGTGTTAGGGTACGGGTTAGTGTTAGCGTACGGGTTAGGATTAGGGGACGGGTGAGGGTAAGGCTTCGGGTAAGGGTTAGGGTTAGGGTTAGGGTTACGGTTAAGGGACGGGGACGGGGACGGTTTAGAGTACAGGTTAGGGTACGACAACGGTTTAGGGTGAGCGTACGTGTTAGGGTACGGGTTAGTGTTAGCGTATGGGTTAGGATTAGGGGACGGGTGAGGGTAAGACTTCGGGTAAGGGTTAGGGTTAGGGATAGGGTTAGGGGACGGGGACGGTTTAGGGTACAGGTTAGGGTACGACAACGGTTTAGGGTGAGCGTACGTGTTACGGTACGGTTTAGTGTTAGTGTACGGGTTAGGATTAGGGGACGGGTGAGGGTAAGGCTTCGGGTAAGGGTTAGGGTTAGGGTTAGTGTTAGGATTAGGGTTAGGGTTAGGGGACGGGGATGGTTTAAGGTACATGTTAGGGTACGACAACGGTTTAGGGTGAGCGTACGTGTTAGGGTACGGGTTAGTGTTAGCGTACGGGTTAGGATTAGGGGACGGGTGAGGGTAAGGCTTCGGGTAAGGGTTAGGGTCAGGGTTAGGGTTAGTGTTAGGGTTAGGGGATGGGGACGGTTTAGGGTACATGTTAGGGAACGACAACGGTTTAGGGTGAGCTTACGTGTTAGGGTACGGGTTAGTGTTAGCGTACGGGTTAGGATTAGGGGACGGGTGAGGGTAAGGCTTCGGGTAAGGGTTAGGGTTAGGGTTAGGGTTAGGGTTAAGGGACGGGGACGGGGACCGTTTAGGGTACAGGTTAGGGTATGACAACGGTTTAGGTTGAGCGTACGTGTTAGGGTACGGGTTAGTGTTAGCGTACGGGTTAGGCTTAGGGGATGGGTGAGGGTAAGACTTCGGGTAAGGGTTAGGGTTAGGGATAGGGTTAGGGGACGGGGACGGTTTAGGGTACAGGTTAGGGTACGACAACGGTTTAGGGTGAGCGTACGTGTTAGGGTATGGGTTAGAGTTAGGGTATGGGTTATTGTTAGCGTACGGGTTAGGATTAGGGGACGGGTGAGGGTAAGGATTCGGGTAAGGGTTAGGGTTAGGGTTAGGGTTAGGGTTAGGGTTAGGGGACGGGGACGGGGACGGTTTAGGGTACAGGTTAGGGTACGACAACGGTTTAGGGTTAGCGTACGTGTTAGGGTACGGGTTAGTGTTAGCGTACGGGTTAGGATTAGGGGACGGGTGAGGGTAAGGCTTCCGGTAAGGTTTAGGGTTAGGGTTAGGGTTAGGGTTAGGGTTAGGGAACGGGGACGGTTTAGGGTACATGTTAGGGTACGACAACGGTTTAGGGTGAGCGTACGTGTTAGGGTACGGGTTAGTGTTAGCCTACGGGTTAGTAATAGGGGACGGGTGAGGGTAAGGCTTCGGGTAAGGGTTAGGGTTAGGGTTAGGGTTAGGGTTAAGGGACGGGGACGGGGACGGTTTAGGGTACAGGTTAGGGTACGACAACGGTTTAGGGTGAGCGTACGTGTTAGGGTACGGGTTAGTGTTAGCGTACGGGTTAGGATTAGGGGACGGGTGAGGATAAGACTTCGGGTAAGGGTAAGGGTTAGCGATAGGGTTAGGGGACGGGGACGGTTTAGGGTACACGTTAGAGTACGACAACGGTTTAGGGTGAGCGTACTTGTTAGGGTACGGGTTAGTGTCAGCGTACGGGTTAGGATTAGGGGACGGGTGAGGGTAAGGCTTCGGGTAAGGGTTAGGGTTAGGGTTAGGGTTAGGTTTAGGGTTAGGGGACGGGGACGGGGACGGTTTAGGGTACATGTTAGGGTACGACAACGGTTTAGGGTGAGCGTACGTGTTAGGGTACGGGTTAGTGTTAGCGTACGGGTTAGGAATAGGGGACGGGTGAGGGTAAGCTTTCGGGTAAGGGTTAGGGTTAGGGTTAGGGTTAGGGTTAGGGTTAGGTGACGGGGACGGGGACGATTTAGGGTACAGTTTAGGGTACGACAACGGTTTAGGGTGAGCGTACGTGTTAGGGTATGGGTTAGAGTTAGGGTATGGGTTATTGTTAGCGTACGGGTTAGGATTAGGGGACGGGTGAGGGTAAGGATTCGGGTAAGGGTTAGAGTTAGGCTTAGGGTTAGGCTTAAGGGACGGAGACGGTTTAGGATACAGGTTAGGGTACGACAATGGTTTAGTGTGAGCGTACGTGTTAGGGCATGGGTTAGTGTTAGAGTACGGGTTAGGATTAGGGGACTGGTGAGGGTAAGGCTTTGGGTAAGTGTTAGGGTTAGGGTTAGGGTTAGGGTTAGGGTTAGGGGATGGGGACGGTTTAGGGTACAGGTTAGGGTACGACAACGGTTTAGGGTGAGCGTACTTGTTAGGGTACGGGTTAGGGTTAGCGTACGGGTTAGGATTAGGGTACGGGTGAGGGTAAGGCTTCGGGTAAGGGTTAGGGTTAGGGTTAGGGTTAGGGTTAGGGGACGGGGACGGTTTAGGGTACAGGTTAGGGTACGAAAATGGTTTAGGGTGAGCGTACATGTTAGGGTACGGTTTAGTGTTAGCGTACGGGTTAGGTTTAGGGGACAGGTGAGGGTAAGGCTTCTGGTAAGGGTTAGCTTTACGGTTAGGGTTAGGGTTAGGGTTAGGGGACGGGGACGGTTTAGGGTACAGGTTAGGGTACGACAACGGTTTAGGGTGAGCTTACATGTTCGGGTACGGGTTAGTGTTCGCGTACGGTTTAGGATTAGGGGACGGGTGAGGGTAAGGCTTCGGGTCAGGGTTAGGGTTAAGGTTAGGGTTAGGGTTAGGGTTAGGGGACGGGGACGGTTTAGGGTACATGTTAGGGTACGACAACGGTTTAGGGTGAGCGTACGTGTTAGGGTACGGGTTATTGTTAGCGTACGGGTTAGGATTAGGGGACGGGTGGGGTAAGGCTTCGGGTAAGGGTTAGGGTTAGGGTTAGGGTTAGGGGACGGGGACGGGGACGGTTTCGGGTACAGGTTAGGGTACGACAACGGTTTAGGGTGAGGGTACGTGTTAGGGTACGGGTGACTGTTAGCATACGGGTGAGGATTAGGGGACGGGTGAGTGTAAGGCTTCGGGTAAGGGTTAGGGTTAGGGTTAGGGTTAGGGTTAGGGTTAGGGGACGGGGACGGTTTAGGGTACAGGTTAGGGTACGACAACTGTTTAGGGTGAGCGTACGTGTTAGGGTACGGGTTAGTGTTAGCGTACGGGTTAGGATTAGGGGACGGGTGAGTGTAAGGCTTCGGGAAAGGTTTAGGGTTAGGGTTAGAGTTAGGGTTAGGGGACGGGCACGGGGACGGTTTAGGGTACAGGTTAGGGTACGACACCGGTTTAGGGTGAGGGTACGTGTTAGGGTACGGGTTAGTGTTAGCGTACGAGTTAGGATTAGGGGACGGGTTAGGGTAAGGCTTCGGGTAAGGGTTAGGGTTAGGGTTAGGGTTAGGGTTAGGGGACGGGGACGGTTTAGGGTACAGGTTAGGGTACGACAACGGTTTAGGGTGAGCGTACGTGTTAGGGTACGGGTTAGTGTTAGCGTACGGGTTAGGATTAGGGGACGGGTGAGGGTAAGGCTTCGGGTAAGGGTTAGGCTTAGGCTTAGGGTTAGGGTAAGGGTTAGGGGACGGGGACGGTTTAGGGTACAGGTTAGGGTACGACAACGGTTTAGGATGAGCGTAAGTATTAGGGTACGGTTTAGTGTTAGCGTACGGGTAAGGATTAGGGGACGGGTGAGGGTAAGGCTTCGGGTAAGGGTTAGTGTTAGGGTTAGAGTTAGGGTTAGGGTTACGGGACAGGGACGGTTTAGGGTACAGGTTAGGGTACGGCAACGGTTTAGGGTGAGCGTACGTGTTAGGGTACGGGTTAGTGTTAGCGTACGGGTTAGGATTACGGGAAGGGTGAGGGTAAGGCTTCGGGTAAGGGTTAGGGTTAGGGTTAGGGTTAGGGTTAGGATAGGGGACGGGCACGGGGACGGTTTAGGGTACAGGTTAGTGTACGACAACGGTTTAGGGTGAGCGTACGTGTTAGGGTACGGTTTAGTGTTAGCGTACGTGTTAGGATTAGGGGACGGGTGAGGGTAAGGCTTCGGGTAAGGGTTAGTGTTAGGGTTAGGGTTAGGGGACGTGGACGGTTTAGGGTACAGGTTAGGGTACGACAACGGTTTAGGGTGAGCGTACTTGTTAGGGTACGGGTTAGTGTTAGCGTACGGGTTAGGATTAGGGGACGGGTGAGGGTAAGGCTTCGGGTAAGGGTTAGGGTTAGGGTTAGGGTTAGGGTTAGGGGACAGGGATGGTTTAGGGTAAAGGTTAGGGTACGACAACGGATTAGGGTGAGCGTACGTGTTTGAGTACGGGTTAGTGTTAGCGTACGGGTTAGGATTAGGGGACGGGTGAGGGTAAGGCTTCGGGTAAGGGTTAGGGTTAGGGTTAGGGTTAGGGTTAGGGGACGGGGGCGGTGTAGGATACAGGTTAGGGTACGACAACGGTTTAGGGTGAGCGTACGTGTTAGGGTACGGGTTAGTGTTAGCGTACGGTGTAGGATTAGGGGACGTGTGAGGGTAAGGCTTCGGGAAAGGGTTAGGGTTAGGGTTAGGTTTAGGGTTAGGGGACGGGCACGGGGACGGTTTAGGGTACAGGTTATGGTACGACAACGGTTTAGGGTGAGGGTACGTGTTAGGGTACGGGTTAGTGTTAGCGTACGGGTTAGGATTAGGGGACGGGTCACGGTAAGGCTTCGGGTAAGGGTAAGGGTTAGGGTTAGGGTTAGGGTTAGGGTTAGGGGACGGGGACGGCTTAGGGTACAGGTTAGGGTACGACAACGGTTTAGAGTGAGCGTAAGTGTTAGGGTACGGATTAGTGTTAGCGTACGAGTTAGGATTAGGGGACGGGTGAGTGTAAGGCTTCGGGTAAGGGTTAGGGGTAGGGTTAGGCTTAGGGTTAGGGGACGGGGACGGTTTAGGGTACAGGTTACGGTACGACAACGGTTTAGGGTGAGCGTACGTGTTAGGGTACGGGTTAGTGTTAGCGTACGGGTTAGGATTAGGGGACGGGTGAGGGTAAGGCTACAGGTAAGGTTTAGGGTTAGGGTTAGGGGACGGGGACGGTTTAGGGTACAGGTTAGGGTACGACAACGATTTAGGGTGAGCGTCCGTGTTCGGTTACGGGTTAGTGTTAGCGTACGGGTTAGGATTAGGGAACGGGTGAGGGTAAGGCTTCGGGTAATGTTTAGGGTTAGGGTTAGGGTTAGGGTTAGGGGACGGGGACAGTTTAGGGTACAGGTTAGGGTACGACAACGGTTTAGGGTGAGCGTACGTGTTAGGGTACGGGTTAGTGTTAGCGTACAGGTTAGGATTAGGGGACGGGTGAGGATAAGGCTTCGGGTAAGGGTTAAGGTTAGGGTTAGGGTTAGGGTTAGGGGACGGGGACGGTTTAGGGTACAGGTTAGGGTACGACAACGGTTTAGGGTGAGCGTACGTGTTAGGGTACGGGTTAGTGTTAGCGTACGGGTTAGGATTAGGGGACGGGTGAGGGTAAGGCTTCGGGTAAGGGTTAGGGTTAGGGTTAGGGTTAGGTGACGGGGACGGGGACGATTTAGGGTACAGTTTAGGGTACGACAACAGTTTAGGGTGAGCGTACGTGTTAGGGTACGGGTTAGCGTTAGCGTACGGGTTAGGATTAGGGGACGGGTGAGGGTAAGGATTCGGGTAAGGATTAGGGTTAGGGTTAGGTTTAGGGTTAAGGGACGGAGACGGTTTACGATACAGGTTAGGGTACGACAACGGTTTAGTGTGAGTGTACGTGTTAGGGCACGGGTTAGTGTTAGCGTACGGGTTAGGATTAGGGGACGGGTGAGGGTAAGGCTTCGGGTAAGTGTTAGGGTTAGGGTTAGGGTTAGGGTTAGGGTTAGGGAATGGGGACGGTTTAGGGTACAGTTTAGGGTACGACAACGCTTTAGGGTGACCGTACGTGTTAGGGTACGGGTTAGTGTTAGCGTAAGTGTTAGGATTAGGGGACGGGTGAGGGTAAGTCTTCGGGTAAGGGTTAGGGTTAGGGTTAGGGTTAGGGTTAAGGGGACGGGGACGGTTTAGGGTACAGGTTAGGGTACGACAACGGTTTACGGTGAGCTTATGTTTTGGGTACGGGTTAGTGTTAGCGTACGGTTTAGGATTAGGGGACGGGTGAGGGTAAGGCTTCGGGTAAGGGTTAGGGTTAGGGTTAGGGTTAGGGTTAGGGGACTGGGACGGTTTAGGGTACATGTTAGGGTACGACAACGATTTAGGGTGAGGGTACGTGTTAGGGTACGGATTAGTGTTATCTTACGGGTTAGGATTAGGTGACGGGTGAGGGTAAGGCTTCGGGTAAGTGTTAGGGTTAGGCTTAGCGTTAGGGTTAGGGTTAAGGGACGGGGACGGGGACGGTTTAGGGTACAGGTTAGGGTACGACAACGGTTTAGGGTGAGCGTACGTGTTAGGGTACGGGTTAGTGTTAGCGTACGGGTTAGGATTAGGGGACGGGTGAGGGTAAGACTTCGGGTAAGGGTTAGGGTTAGGGTTAGGGTTAGGGTTAGGGGACGGGGACGGGGACGGTTTACGGTACATGTTAGGGTACGACAACGGTTTAGGGTGAGCGTACGTGGTAGGGTACGGTTTAGTGTTAGTGTACGGGTTAGGATTAGGGGACGGGTGAGGGTAAGGCTTCGGGTAAGGGTTAGGGTTAGGGTTAGGGTTAGGTTTAGGGTTAGGGGACGGGGACGGGGACGGTTTAGGGTACAGGTTAGGGTACGACAATGGTTTAGGGTGAGCGTACGTGTTAGGGTACGGGTTAGTGTTAGCGTACGGGTTAGGATTAAGGGTTGGGTGAGGGTAAGGCTTCGGGTAAGGTTTAGGGTTAGGGTTAGGGTTAGTGTTAGGGTTAGGGGACGGGGACGGTTTAGGGTACATGTTAGGGTACGACAACGGTTTAGGGTGAGCGTACGTGTTAGGGTACGGGTTAGTGTTAGCGTACGGGTTAGGATTAGGGGACGGGTGAGGGTAAGGCTTCGGGTAAGGGTTAGGGTTAGGGTTAGGGTTAGGGTTAAGGGACGGGGACGGGGACGGTTTAGAGTACAGGTTAGGGTACGACAACGGTTTAGGGTGAGCGTACGTGTTAGGGTACGGGTTAGTGTTAGCGTATGGGTTAGGATTAGGGGACGGGTGAGGGTAAGACTTCGGGTAAGGGTTAGGGTTAGGGATAGGGTTAGGGGACGGGGACGGTTTAGGGTACAGGTTAGGGTACGACAACGGTTTAGGGTGAGCGTACGTGTTACGGTACGGTTTAGTGTTAGTGTACGGGTTAGGATTAGGGGACGGGTGAGGGTAAGGCTTCGGGTAAGGGTTAGGGTTAGGGTTAGTGTTAGGATTAGGGTTAGGGTTAGGGGACGGGGATGGTTTAAGGTACATGTTAGGGTACGACAACGGTTTAGGGTGAGCGTACGTGTTAGGGTACGGGTTAGTGTTAGCGTACGGGTTAGGATTAGGGGACGGGTGAGGGTAAGGCTTCGGGTAAGGGTTAGGGTCAGGGTTAGGGTTAGTGTTAGGGTTAGGGGATGGGGACGGTTTAGGGTACATGTTAGGGAACGACAACGGTTTAGGGTGAGCTTACGTGTTAGGGTACGGGTTAGTGTTAGCGTACGGGTTAGGATTAGGGGACGGGTGAGGGTAAGGCTTCGGGTAAGGGTTAGGGTTAGGGTTAGGGTTAGGGTTAAGGGACGGGGACGGGGACCGTTTAGGGTACAGGTTAGGGTATGACAACGGTTTAGGTTGAGCGTACGTGTTAGGGTACGGGTTAGTGTTAGCGTACGGGTTAGGCTTAGGGGATGGGTGAGGGTAAGACTTCGGGTAAGGGTTAGGGTTAGGGATAGGGTTAGGGGACGGGGACGGTTTAGGGTACAGGTTAGGGTACGACAACGGTTTAGGGTGAGCGTACGTGTTAGGGTACGGGTTAGTGTTAGCGTACGGGTTAGGATTAGGGGACGTGTGAGGGTAAGGCTTCGGGTAAGGGTTAGGGTTAGGGTTAGGGTTAGGGGACGGGGACGGGGACGGTTTAGGGTACAGGTTAGGGTACGACAACGGTTTAGGGTGAGCGTACGTGTTAGGGTACGGTTTAGTGTTAGTGTACGGGTTAGGATTAGGGGACGGGTGAGGGTAAGGCTTCGGGAAAGGGTTAGGGTTAGGGTTAGGTTTAGGGTTAGGGGACGGGCACGGGGACGGTTTAGGGTACAGGTTAGTGTACGACAACGGTTTAGTGTGAGGGTACGTGTTAGGGTACGGGTTAGTGTTAGCGTACGGGTTAGGATTAGGGGACGGTTGAGGGTAAGGCTTCGGGTAAGGGTTAGGGTTAGGGTTAGGGTTAGGGTTAGGGTTAGGGGACGGGGACGGCTTAGGGTACAGGTTAGGGTACGACAACGGTTTAGAGTGAGCGTAAGTGTTAGGGTACGGATTAGTGTTAGCGTACGGGTTAGGATTAGGGGACGGGTGAGTGTAAGGCTTCGGGTAAGGGTTAGGGTTAGGGTTAGGGTTAGGGTTAGGGGACGGGGACGGTTTAAGGTACAGGTTAGGGTACGACAATGGTTTAGGGTGAGTGTACGTTTTAGGGTACGGGTTAGTGTTAGCGTACGGGTTAGGAATAGGGGACGGGTGAGGGTAAGGCTACAGGTAAGGGTTAGGGTTAGGGTTAGGGTTAGGGTTAGGGGACGGGGACGGTTTAGGGTTCAGGTTAGGGTACGACAATGATTTAGGGTGAGCGTACGTGTTAGGTTTCGTGTTAGTGTTAGCGTACGGGTTAGGATTAGGGAACGGGTGAGGGTAAGTCTTCGGGTAAGGGTTAGGGTTAGGGTTAGGGTTAGGGTTAGGGTTAGGGGACGGGGGCAGTTTAGGGTACAGGTTAGGGAACGACAACGGTTTATGGTGAGCGTACGTGTTAGGGTATGGGTTAGTGTTAGCGTACGGGTTAGGATTAGGGGACGGGTGAGGGTAAGGCTTCGGGTAAGGGTTAGGGTTAGGGTTAGGGTTAGGGGACGGGGACGGTTTAGGGTACAGGTTAGGGTACGACAAGGTTTTAGGGTGAGCGTACGTGTTAGGGTACGTGTTAGTGTTAGCGTACGGGTTAGGATTAGGGGACGGTTGAGGGTTTGGCTTCGGGTAAGGGTTAGGGTTAGGGTTAGGGTTAGGGTTAGGGTTAGGGGACGAGGACGCTTTAGGGTACAGGTTAGGGTACGACAACGGTTTAGGGTGAGCGTACGTGTTAGGGTACGGTTTAGTGTTACCGTACGGGTTAGGATTAGGGGACGGGTGAGGGTAAGGCTTCGGGTAAGGGTTAGGGTTAGGGTTAGGGTTAGGGTTAGGGGACGGGGACGGTTTAGTGTACATGTTAGGGTACAACAACGGTTTAGGGTGAGCGTACGTGTTAGGGTACGTGTTAGTGTTAGCGTACGGGTTAGGATTAGGGGACGGGTGAGGGTATGGCTTCGGGTAAGGGTTAGGGTTAGGGTTAGGGTTAGGGTTAGGGTTAGGGGACGGGAACGCTTTAGGGTACAGATTAGTGTACGACAACGGTTTAGGGTGAGCGTACGTGTTAGGGTACGGGTTAGTGTTAGCGTACGGGTTAGGATTAGGGGACGGGTGAGGGTAAGTCTTCGGGTAAGGGTTAGGGTTAGGGTTAGGGTTAGTGTTAGTGTTAGTGGACGGGGACGGTTTAGGGTACATGTTAGTGTACGACAACGGTTTAGGGTGAGCGTACGTGTTAGGGTACGGGTTAGTGTTAGCGTACGGGTTAGGATTAGGGGACGGGTGAGGGTAAGGCTTCGGGTAAGGGTTAGGGTTAGGGTTAGGGTTAGGGTTAAGGGACGGGGACGGGGACGGTTTAGGGTACAGGTTAGGGTACGACAACGGTTTAGGGTGAGCGTACGTGTTAGTGTACGGGTTAGTGTTAGCGTACGGGTTAGGTTTAGGGGACGGGTGAGGGTAAGACTTCGGGTAAGGGTTAGGGTTAGGGATAGGGTTAGGGGACGGGGACGGTTTAGGGTACAGGTTAGGGTACGACAACGGTTTAGGGTGAGCGTACGTGTTAGGGTACGGGTTAGTGTTAGCGTACGGGTTAGGATTAGGGGACGGGTGAGGGTAAGGCTTCGGGTAAGGGTTAGGGTTAGGGTTAGGGTTAGGGTTAGGGTTAGGGGACAGGGACGGTTTAGGGTACAGGTTAGGGTACGACAACGGTTTAGGGTGAGCGTACGTGTTATGGTACGGTTTAGTGTTAGTGTACGGGTTAGGATTAGGGGACGGGTGAGGGTAAGGCTTCGGGTAAGGGTTAGGGTTAGGGTTAGGGTTAGGTTTAGGGATAGGGGACGGGGACGGGGACGGTTTAGGGTACAGGTTAGGGTACGACAACGGTTTAGGGTGAGCGTACGTGTTAGGGTACGGGTTAGTGTTGGCGTACGGGTTAGGATTAGGGGACGGGTGAGGGTAAGGCTTCGGGTAAGGGTTAGCGTTAGGGTTAGGGTTATGGTTAGGGTTAGGTGACGGGGACGGGGACGATTTAGGGTACAGTTTAGGGTACGACAACGGTTTAGGGTGAGCGTACCTGTTAGGGTACGGGTTAGTGTTAGCGTACGGTTTAGGATTAGGGGACGGGTGAGGGTAAGGATTCGGGTAAGGGTTAGGGTTAGTGTTAGGGTTAGGGTTAAGGGACGGAGACGGTTTAGGGTACAGGTTAGGGTACGACAACGGTTTAGGGTGAGCGTACGTGTTAGGGTACGTGTTAGTGTTAGCGTACGGGTTAGGATTAGGGGACGGGTGAGGGTAAGGCTTCGGGTAAGGGTTAGGGTTAGGGTTAGGGTTAGGGGACGGGAACGGTTTAGGGTACAGGTTAGGGTACGACAACGGTTTAGGGTGACCTTACGTGTTAGGGTACGGGTTAGTGTTCGCGTACGGGTTAGGATTAGGGGACGGGTGAGGGTAAGGCTTCGGGTAAGGGTTAGGGTTAGGGTTAGGGTTAGGGTTATGGTTAGGGGACGGGGACGGTTTAGGGTACATGTTAGGGTACGACAACGGTTTAGGGTGAGCATACGTGTTAGGGTACGGGTTAGTGTTAGCGTACGGGTTAGGATTAGGGGACGGGTGGGGTAAGGCTTCGGGTAAGGGTTAGGGTTAGGGTTAGGGTTAGGGTTAGGGGACGGGGACGGGGACGGTTTAGGGTACAGGTTAGGGTACGACAACGGTTTAGGGTGAGGGTACGTGTTAGGGTACGGGTTAGTGTTAGCATACGGGTTAGGATTAGGGGACAGGTGAGTGTAAGGCTTCGGGTAAGGGTTAGGGTTAGGGTTAGGGTTAGGGTTAGGGTTAGTGGACGGGCACGGGGACGGTTTAGGGTACAGGTTAGGGTACGACACAGGTTTAGGGTGAGGGTACGTGTTAGGGTACCGGTTAGTGTTAGCGTACGAGTTAGGATTAGGGGACGCGATAGGGTAAGGCTTCGGGTAAGGGTTAGGGTTAGGGTTAGGGTACGGGGACGGTTTAGGGTACAGGTTAGGGTACGACAACGGTTTAGCGTGAGCGTACGTGTTAGGGTACGTGTTAGTGTTAGCGTACAGTTTAGGATTAGGGGACGGGTGAGGGTAAGGCTTCGGGTAAGGGTTAGGGTTAGGGTTAGGGTTAGGGTTAGGGGACTGGGACGGTTTAGGGTACATGTTAGGGTACGACAACGATTTAGGGTGAGCGTAGGTGTTAGGGTACGGATTAGTGTTATCTTACGGGTTAGGATTAGGTGACGGGTGAGGGTAAGGCTTCGGGTAAGTGTTAGGGTTAGGGTTAGCGTTAGGGTTAGGGTTAAGGGACGGGGACGGGGACGGTTTAGGGTACAGGTTAGGGTACGACAACGGTTTAGGGTGAGCGTACGTGTTAGGGTACGGGTTAGTGTTAGCGTACGGGTTAGGATTAGGGGACGGGTGAGGGTAAGACTTCGGGTAAGGGTTAGGGTTAGGGTTAGGGTTAGGGTTAGGGGACGGGGACGGGGACGGTTTACGGTACATGTTAGGGTACGACAACGGTTTAGGGTGAGCGTACGTGGTAGGGTACGGTTTAGTGTTAGTGTACGGGTTAGGATTAGGGGACGGGTGAGGGTAAGGCTTCGGGTAAGGGTTACGGTTAGGGTTAGGGTTAGGTTTAGGGTTAGGGGACGGGGACGGGGACGGTTTAGGGTACAGGTTAGGGTACGACAGTGGTTTAGGGTGAGCGTACGTGTTAGGGTACGGGTTAGTGTTAGCGTACGGGTTAGGATTAAGGGTCGGGTGAGGGTAAGGCTTCGGGTAAGGTTTAGCGTTAGGGTTAGGTTTAGTGTTAGGGTTAGGGGACGGGGACGGTTTAGGGTACATGTTAGGGTACGACAACGGTTTAGGGTGAGCGTACGTGTTAGAGTACGGGTTAGTGTTAGCGTACGGGTTAGGATTAGGGGACGGGTGAGGTTAAGGCTTCGGGTAAGGGTTAGGGTTAGGGTTAGGGTTAGGGTTAAGGGACGGGGACGGGGACGGTTTAGAGTACAGGTTAGGGTACGACAACGGTTTAGGGTGAGCGTACGTGTTAGGGTACGGGTTAGTGTTAGCGTACGGGTTAGGATTAGGGGACGGGTGAGGGTAAGACTTCGGGTAAGGGTTAGGGTTAGGGATAGGGTTAGGGGACGGGGACGGTTTAGGGTACAGGTTAGGGGACGACAACGGTTTAGGGTGAGCGTACGTGTTAGGGTACGGTTTAGTGTTAGTGTACGGGTTAGGATTAGGGGACGGGTGAGGGTAAGGCTTCGGGTAAGGGTTAGGGTTAGGGTTAGTGTTAGGATTAGGGTTAGGGTTAGGGGACGGGTATGGTTTAAGGTACATGTTAGGGTACGACAACGGTTTAGGGTGAGCGTACGTGTTAGGGTACCGGTTAGTGTTAGCGTACGGGTTAGGATTAGGGGACGGGTGAGGGTAAGGCTTCGGGTAAGGGTTAGGGTCAGGGTTAGGGTTAGTGTTAGGGTTAGGGGATGGGGACTGTTTAGGGTACATGTTAGGGTACGACAACGGTTTAGGGTGAGCGTACGTGTTAGGGTACGGGTTAGTGTTAGCGTACGGGTTAGGATTAGGGGACGGGTGAGGGTAAGGCTTCGGGTAAGGGTTAGGGTTAGGGTTAGGGTTAGGGTTAAGGGACGGGGACGGGGACCGTTTAGGGTACAGGTTAGGGTATGACAACGGTTTAGGTTGAGCGTACGTGTTAGGGTACGGGTTAGTGTTAGCGTACGGGTTAGGCTTAGGGGATGGGTGAGGGTAAGACTTCGGGTAAGGGTTAGGGTTAGGGATAGGGTTAGGGGACGGGGACGGTTTAGGGTACAGGTTAGGGTACGACAACGGTTTAGGGTGAGCGTACGTGTTAGGGTACGGGTTAGTGTTAGCGTACGGGTTAGGATTAGGGGACGTGTGAGGGTAAGGCTTCGGGTAAGGGTTAGGGTTAGGGTTAGGGTTAGGGGATGGGGACGGGGACGGTTTAGGGTACAGGTTAGGGTACGACAACGGTTTAGGGTGAGCGTACGTGTTAGGGTACGGTTTAGTGTTAGTGTACGGGTTAGGATTAGGGGACGGGTGAGGGTAAGGCTTCGGGAAAGGGTTAGGGTTAGGGTTAGGTTTAGGGTTAGGGGACGGGCACGGGGACGGTTTAGGGTACAGGTTAGTGTACGACAACGGTTTAGTGTGAGGGTACGTGTTAGGGTACGGGTTAGTGTTAGCGTACGGGTTAGGATTAGGGGACGGTTGAGGGTAAGGCTTCGGGTAAGGGTTAGGGTTAGGGTTAGGGTTAGGGTTAGGGTTAGGGGACGGGGACGGCTTAGGGTACAGGTTAGTGTACGACAACGGTTTAGAGTGAGCGTAAGTGTTAGGGTACGGATTAGTGTTAGCGTACGGGTTAGGATTAGGGGACGGGTGAGTGTAAGGCTTCGGGTAAGGGTTAGGGTTAGGGTTAGGGTTAGGGTTAGGGTTAGGGGACGGGGACGGTTTAGGGTACAGGTTAGGGTACGACAACGGTATAGGGTGAGCGTACTTTTTAGGGTACGGGTTAGTGTTAGCGTACGGGTTAGGAATAGGGGACGGGTGAGGGTAAGGCTACAGGTAAGGGTTAGGGTTAGGGTTAGGGTTAGGGTTAGGGGACGGGGACGGTTTAGGGTTCAGGTTAGGGTACGACAACGATTTAGGGTGAGCGTACGTGTTAGGTTACGTGTTAGTGTTAGCGTACGGGTTAGGATTAGGGAACGGGTGAGGGTAAGTCTTCGGGTAAGGGTTAGGGTTAGGGTTAGGGTTAGGGTTAGGGTTAGGGGACGGGGGCAGTTTAGGGAACAGGATAGGGTACGACAACGGTTTATGGTGAGCGTACGTGTTAGGGTATGGGTTAGTGTTAGCGTTCGGGTTAGGATTAGGGGACGGGTGAGGGTAAGGCTTCGGGTAAGGGTTAGGGTTAGGGTTAGGGTTAGGGTTAGGGGACGGGGACGGTTTAGGGTACAGGTTAGGGTACGACAACGTTTTAGGGTGAGCGTACGTGTTAGGGTACGTGTTAGTGTTAGCGTACGGGTTAGGATTAGGGGACGGTTGAGGGTATGGCTTCGGGTAAGGGTTAGGGTTAGGGTTAGGGTTAGGGTTAGGGTTAGGGGATGAGGACGCTTTAGGGTACAGGTTAGGGTACGACAACGGTTTAGGGTGAGCGTACGTGTTAGGGTACGGGTTAGTGTTAGCGTACGGTTTAGGATTAGGGGACGGGTGAGGGTAAGGCTTCGGGTAAGGGTTAGGGTTAGGGTTAGGGTTAGGGTTAGGGTTAATGGACGGGGACGGGGACGGTTTAGGGTACAGGTTAGGGTACAACAACGGTTTAGGGTGAGCGTACGTGTTAGTGTACGGGTTAGTGTTAGCGTACGGGTTAGGTTTAGGGGACGGGTGAGTGTAAGACTTCGGGTAAGGGTTAGGGTTAGGGATAGGGTTAGGGGACGGGGACGGTTTAGGGTACAGGTTAGGGTACGACAACGGTTTAGGGTGAGCGTACGTGTTAGGGTACGGGTTAGTGTTAGCGTACGGGTTAGGATTAGGGGACGGGTGAGGGTAAGGCTTCGGGTAAGGGTTAGGGTTAGGGTTAGGGTTAGGGTTAGGGTTAGGGGACGGGGACGGTTTAGGGTACAGGTTAGGGTACGACAACGGTTTAGGGTGAGCGTACGTGTTAGGGTACGGTTTAGTGTTAGTGTACGGGTTAGGATTAGGGGACGTGTGAGGGTAAGGCTTCGGGTAAGGGTTAGGGTTAGGTTTAGGGTTAGGTTTAGGGATAGGGGACGGGGACGGGGACGGTTTAGGGTACAGGTTAGGGTACGACAACGGTTTAGGGTGAGCGTACGTGTTAGGGTACGGGTTAGTGTTAGCGTACGGGTTAGGATTAGGGGACGGGTGAGGGTAAGGCTTCGGGTAAGTGTTAGCGTTAGGGTTAGGGTTATGGTTAGGGTTAGGTGACGGGGACGGGGACGATTTAGGGTACAGTTTAGGGTACGACAACGGTTTAGGGTGAGCGTACCTGTTAGGGTACGGGTTAGTGTTAGCGTACGGGTTAGGATTAGGGGACGGGTGAGGGTAAGATTTCGGGTAAGGGTTAGGGTTAGGGTTAGGGTTAGGGTTAAGGGACGGAGACGGTTTAGGATACAGGTTAGGGTACGACAACGGTTTAGTGTGAGCGTACGTGTTAGGGCACGGTTTAGTGTTAGCGTTCGGGTTAGGATTAGGGGACGGGTGAGGGTAAGGCTTCGGGTAAGTGTTAGGGTTAGGGTTAGGGTTAGGGTTAGGGTTAGGGGACGGGGACGGTTTAGGGTAAAGGTTAGGGTACGACAACGGTTTAGGGTGAG
>NW_028322246.1:7145000-7147500 GCF_059928025.1 Delphinapterus leucas | reverse complement strand
GGACGGCTGAGGGTAAGGCTTCGGGTAAAGGTTAGGGTTAGGGTTAGGGTTAGGGGACGGGGACGGGGACGGTTTAGGGTACAGGTTAGGGTACGTCAACAGTTTAGGGTGAGCGTACGTGTTAGGGTACGGGTTAGTGTTAGTGTACGGGTTAGGATTAGGGCACGGGTGAGGGTAAGGCTTCGGGCAAGGGTTAGGGTTAGGGTTAGGGTTAGGGTTAGGGTTAGGGGACGGGGACGGTTTAGGGTACAATTTAGGGTACGACAACGGTTTAGGGTGAGCGTACGTGTTAGGGTATGGGTTAGTGTTAGCGTACGGGTTAGGATTAGGGGACGGGTGAGGGTAAGGCTTCGGGAAAGGGTTAGGGTTAGGGTTAGAGTTACGGTTAGGGGACGGGCACGGGGACGGTTTAGGGTACAAGTTAGGGTACGACAACGGTTTAGGGTGAGCGTACGTGTTAGGGTACGGGTTAGTGTTAATGTACGGTTTAGGATTAGGGGACGGGTGAGGGTAAGGCTTCGGGTAAGTGTTAGGGTTAGGGTTAGGGTTAAGGTTAGGAGACGTGGACGGTTTAGGGTACAGGTTAGGGTACGACAACCGTTTAGGGGGAGCGTACGTGTTAGGGTACGGGTTAGTGTTAGCGTACGGGTTAGGATTAGGGGACGGGTGAGGGTAAGGCTTCGGGTAAGGGTTAGTGTTAGGGTTAGGGTTAGGGGACGGGGACGGGGACGGTTTAGGGTACAGGTTAGGGTACGACAACGGTTTAGGGTGAGCGTACGTGTTAGGGTACGGGTTAGTGTTAGCGTACGGGTGAGGATTAGGGGACGGGTGAGGGTAAGGCTTCGGGTAAGGGTTAGGGTTAGGACTAGGGTTAGGTTTAGGGTTAGGGGACGGGGACGGTTTAGGGTACAGGTTAGGGTACAACAACGGTTTAGGGTGAGCGTACGTGTTAGGGTACGGGTTAGTGTTAGCGTACGGGTTAGGATTAGGGGACGGGTGAGCGTAAGGCTTCGGGTAAGGGTTAGGGTTAGGGTTAGGGTTAGGGTTAGGGTTAGGGGACGGGGACGGTTTAGGGTACAGGTTAGGGTATGACAATGTTTTAGGGTGAGCGTACGTGTTAGGGTACGGGTTAGTGTTAGCGTACGGGTGAGGATTAGGGGACGGGTGAGGGTAAGGCTTCGGGTAAGGGTTAGGGTTAGGGTTAGGGGACGGGGACGGTTTAGGGTACAGGGTAGTGTACGACAACGGTTTAGGGTGAGCGTACGAGTTAGGGTAGGGGTTAGTGTTAGCACACGGTTTAGGATAAGGGGACGGGTGAGGGTAAGGCTTCGGGTAAGGGTTAGGGTTAGGGTTAGGGTTAGGGTTATGGGACGGGGACGGTTTAGGGTACAGGTTAGGGTACGACAACGGTTTAGGGTGAGCGTACGTGTTAGGGTACGGGTTAGTGTTAGCGTACGGCTTAGGATTAGGGGACGGGTGAGGGTAAGGCTTCGGGTAAGTGTTAGGGTTAGGGTTAGGGTTAGGGTTAGGGTTAGGGTACGGGAACGGTTTAGGGTACAGGTTAGGGTACGACAACGATTTAGGGTGAGCGTACGTGTTAGGGTACGGGTTAGTGTTAGCGTACAGGTTAGGATTAGGGGACGGGTGAGGGTAAGGCTTCGGGTAAGGGTTAGGGTTAGGGTTAGGGTTAGGGGACGGGGACGGTTTAGGGTACAGATTAGGGTATGACAACGGTTTAGGGTGAGCGTACGTGTTAGGGTACGGGTTAGTGTTAGCGTACGGATTAGGATTAGGGGACGGGTGAGGGTAAGGCTTCGGGTAAGGGTTAGGGTTAGGGTTAGGGTTAGGGTTAGGGGACGGGGACGGTTTAGGGTACAGATTAGGGTATGACAACGGTTTAGGGTGAGCGTATGTGTTAGGGTACGGGTTAGTGTTAGCGTACGGGTGAGGATTACGGACGGGTGAGGGTAAGGCTTCGGGTAAGGGTTAGGGTTAGGACTAGGGTTAGGTTTAGGGTTAGGGGACGGGGACGGTTTAGGGTACAGGTTAGGGTACAACAATGGTTTAGGGTGAGCGTACGTGTTAGGGTACGGGTTAGTGTTAGCGTACGGGTTAGGATTAGGGGACGTGTGAGCGTAAGGCTTCGGGTAAGGGTTAGGGTTAGGGTTAGGGGACGGGGACGGTTTAGGGTACAGATTAGGGTATGACAACGGTTTAGGGTGAGCGTACGTGTTAGGGTATGGGTTAGTGTTAGCGTACGGATTAGGATTAGGGGACGGGTGAGTGTAAGGCTTCGGGTAAGGGTTAGTGTTAGGGTTAGGGTTAGGGTTAGGGGACGGGGACGGGGACGGTTTAGGGTACAGGTTAGGGTACGACAACGGTTTAGGGTGAGCGTACGTGTTAGGGTACGGGTTAGTGTTAGCGTACGGTTTAGGATTCGGGGACGGGTGAGGGTAAGGCTTCGGGTAAGGGTTAGGGTTAGGGTTAGGGTTACGGTTAG
>NW_028322246.1:7137500-7142500 GCF_059928025.1 Delphinapterus leucas | reverse complement strand
GGTACGACAACGGTTTAGGGTGAGCGTACGTGTTAGGGTACGGGTTAGTGTTAGCGTACGGTTTAGGATTCGGGGACGGGTGAGGGTAAGGCTTCGGGTAAGGGTTAGGGTTAGGGTTAGGGTTATGGTTAGGGGATGGGGACGGTTTAGGGTACAGGTTAGTGTACGACAACGGTTTAGGGTGAGCGTACGTGTTAGGGTACGGGTTAGTGTTGGCGTACGGGTTAGGATTAGGGGACGGGTGAGGGTAAGGCTTCGGGTAAGGGTTAGGGTTAGGGTTAGGGTTAGGGGATCGGGACGGGGACGGTTTAGGGTGCAGGTTAGGGTACGACAACGGTTTAGGGTGAGCTTACGTGTTAGGGTACTGGTTAGTGTTAGCGTAAGGGTTAGGATAGGGGACGGGTGAGGGTAAGTCTTCGGGTAAGGGTTAGGGTTAGGGTTAGGGTTAGGGTTAGCGTTAGGGGACGGGGACGCTTTAGGGTACAGGTTAGGGTACGACAACGGTTTAGGGTGAGCGTACGTGTTAGGGTACGGTATAGTGTTAGCGTACGGGTTAGGATTAGGGGACGGGTGAGGCTAAGGCTTCGGGTAAGGGTTAGGGATAGTGTTAGGGTTAGGGTTAGGGTTACGGGACGGGGACAGGGACGGTTTAGGGTAGAGGTTAGGGTACGACAACAGTTTAGGGTGAGCGTACGTGTTAGGGTACGGGTTAGTGTTAGCGTACGGGTTAGGATTAGGGGACGGGTGAGGGTAAGGCTTCGGGTAAGCGTTAGGGTTAAGGTTAGGGTTAGGGTTAGGGGACGGGGACGGTTTAGGGTACAGGTTAGGGTACGACAACGGTTTAGGGTGAGCGTACGTTTTAGGGTACGGGTTAGTGTTAGCGTACGGGTTAGGATTAGGGGACGGGTGAGGGTAAGGCTTCGGGTAAGGGTTAGGGTTAGGGTTAGGGTTAGGGGACGGGGACGGTTTAGGGTACAAGTTAGGGTACGACAACGGTTTAGGGTGAGCGTACGTGTTAGGGTACTGGTTAGTGTTAGCGTACGGGTTAGGATTAGGGAACGGGTGAGGGTAAGGCTTCGGGTAAGGGTTAGGGTTAGGGTTAGGGGACGGGGACGGTTTAGGGTACAGGTTAGGGTACGACAAAGGTTTAGGGTGAGCGTACGTGTTAGGGTACGGGTTAGTGTTAGCGTACGGGTTAGGATTAGGGGACGGGTGTGGGTAAGGCTTCGCGTAAGGGTTAGGGTTAGGGTTAGGGTTAGGGTTAGGGTTAGGGGACGGGGATGGTTTAGGGTACAGGTTAGGGTACGACAACGGTTTAGGGTGAGAGTACGTGATAGGGTACGGGTTAGTGTTAGCGTACGGTTAGGATTAGGGGACGGGTGAGGGTAAGGCTTCGGGTAAGGGTAAGGGTTAGGGTTAGGGTTAGCGTTAGGTTTAGGGTTAGGGTTAGGGGACGGTTTAGGGTACAGGTTAGGGTACGACAACGGTTTAGGGTGAGCGTACGTGTTAGGGTATGCGTTAGTGTTAGCGTACGGGTTTGGATTAGGGGACGGGTGAGGGTAAGGCTTCGGGTAAGGGATAGGTTTACGGTTAGGGTTAGGGTTAGGGGACGGGGACGGTTTAGGGTACAGGTTCGGCTGCGACAATGGTTTAGGGTGAGCGTACGTGTTAGGGTACGGGTTAGTGTTAGCTTACGGGTTAGGATTAGCGGACGGGTGAGGGTAAGGCTTCGGGTAAGGGTTAGGGTTAGGGTTAGGGCTAGGGTTAGGGTTAGGGGACGGGGACAGGGACGGTTTAGGGTACAGGTTAGGGTACGACAACGGTTTAGGGTGAGCGTACATGTTAAGGTATGGGTTAGTGTTAGCGTATGGGTTAGGATTAGGGGACGGGTGATGTTAAGGCTTCGGGTAAGGGTTAGGATTAGGGTTAGGGTACGGGGACGGGGACGGGGACGGGGATGGTTTTGGGTACAGGTTAGGGTACGACAAAGATTTAGGGTGACCGTACGTGTTAGGGTACGGGTTAGTGTTAGCGTACGGGTTAGGATTAGAGGACGGCTGAGGGTAAGGCTTCGGGTAAAGGTTAGGGTTAGGGTTAGGGTTAGGGGACGGGGACGGGGACGGTTTAGGGTACAGGTTAGGGTACGTCAACAGTTTAGGGTGAGCGTACGTGTTAGGGTACGGGTTAGTGTTAGTGTACGGGTTAGGATTAGGGCACGGGTGAGGGTAAGGCTTCGGGTAAGGGTTAGGGTTAGGGTTAGGGTTAGGGTTAGCGTTAGGGGACGGGGACGCTTTAGGGTACAGGTTAGGGTACGACAACGGTTTAGGGTGAGCGTACGTGTTAGGGTACGGTATAGTGTTAGCGTACGGGTTAGGATTAGGGGACGGGTGAGGCTAAGGCTTCGGGTAAGGGTTAGGGATAGTGTTAGGGTTAGGGTTAGGGTTACGGGACGGGGACAGGGACGGTTTAGGGTAGAGGTTAGGGTACGACAACAGTTTAGGGTGAGCGTACGTGTTAGGGTACGGGTTAGTGTTAGCGTACGGGTTAGGATTAGGGGACGGGTGAGGGTAAGGCTTCGGGTAAGCGTTAGGGTTAAGGTTAGGGTTAGGGTTAGGGTTAGGGGACGGGGACGGTTTAGGGTACAGGTTAGGGTACGACAACGGTTTAGGGTGAGCGTACGTTTTAGGGTACGGGTTAGTGTTAGCGTACGGGTTAGGATTAGGGGACGGGTGAGGTTAAGGCTTCGGGTAAGGGTTAGGGTTAGGGTTAGGGTTAGGGGACGGGGACGGTTTAGGGTACAAGTTAGGGTACGACAACGGTTTAGGGTGAGCGTACGTGTTAGGGTACTGGTTAGTGTTAGCGTACGGGTTAGGATTAGGGAACGGGTGAGGGTAAGGCTTCGGGTAAGGGTTAGGGTTAGGGTTAGGGGACGGGGACGGTTTAGGGTACAGGTTAGGGTACGACAAAGGTTTAGGGTGAGCGTACGTGTTAGGGTACGGGTTAGTGTTAGCGTACGGGTTAGGATTAGGGGACGGGTGTGGGTAAGGCTTCGCGTAAGGGTTAGGGTTAGGGTTAGGGTTAGGGTTAGGGTTAGGGGACGGGGATGGTTTAGGGTACAGGTTAGGGTACGACAACGGTTTAGGGTGAGCGTACGTGATAGGGTACGGGTTAGTGTTAGCGTACGGGTTAGGATTAGGGGACGGGTGAGGGTAAGGCTTCGGGTAAGGGTAAGGGTTAGGGTTAGGGTTAGGGTTAGGTTTAGGGTTAGGGTTAGGGGACGGTTTAGGGTACAGGTTAGGGTACGACAACGGTTTAGGGTGAGCGTACGTGTTAGGGTATGGGTTAGTGTTAGCGTACGGGTTTGGATTAGGGGACGGGTGAGGGTAAGGCTTCGGGTAAGGGATAGGTTTACGGTTAGGTTTAGGGTTAGGGGACGGGGACGGTTTAGGGTACAGGTTCGGCTGCGACAATGGTTTAGGGTGAGCGTACGTGTTAGGGTACGGGTTAGTGTTAGCTTACGGGTTAGGATTAGCGGACGGGTGAGGGTAAGGCTTCGGGTAAGGGTTAGGGTTAGGGTTAGGGCTAGGGTTAGGGTTAGGGGACGGGGACAGGGACGGTTTAGGGTCCAGGTTAGGGTACGACAACGGTTTAGGGTGAGCGTACATGTTAGGGTATGGGTTAGTGTTAGCGTATGGGTTAGGATTAGGGGACGGGTGATGTTAAGGCTTCGGGTAAGGGTTAGGATTAGGGTTAGGGTACGGGGACGGGGACGGGGATGGTTTTGGGTACAGGTTAGGGTACGACAAAGATTTAGGGTGACCGTACGTGTTAGGGTACGTGTTAGTGTTAGCGTACGGGTTAGGATTAGAGGACGGCTGAGGGTAAGGCTTCGGGTAAAGGTTAGGGTTAGGGTTAGGGTTAGGGGACGGGGACGGGGACGGTTTAGGGTACAGGTTAGGGTACGTCAACAGTTTAGGGTGAGCGTACGTGTTAGGGTACGGGTTAGTGTTAGTGTACGGGTTAGGATTAGGGCACGGGTGAGGGTAAGGCTTCGGGCAAGGGTTAGGGTTAGGGTTAGGGTTAGGGTTAGGGTTAGGGGACGGGGACGGTTTAGGGTACAATTTAGGGTACGACAACGGTTTAGGGTGAGCGTACGTGTTAGGGTATGGGTTAGTGTTAGCGTACGGGTTAGGATTAGGGGACGGGTGAGGGTAAGGCTTCGGGAAAGGGTTAGGGTTAGGGTTAGAGTTACGGTTAGGGGACGGGCACGGGGACGGTTTAGGGTACAAGTTAGGGTACGACAACGGTTTAGGGTGAGCGTACGTGTTAGGGTACGGGTTAGTGTTAATGTACGGTTTAGGATTAGGGGACGGGTGAGGGTAAGGCTTCGGGTAAGTGTTAGGGTTAGGGTTAGGGTTAAGGTTAGGAGACGTGGACGGTTTAGGGTACAGGTTAGGGTACGACAACCGTTTAGGGGGAGCGTACGTGTTAGGGTACGGGTTAGTGTTAGCGTACGGGTTAGGATTAGGGGACGGGTGAGGGTAAGGCTTCGGGTAAGGGTTAGTGTTAGGGTTAGGGTTAGGGGACGGGGACGGGGACGGTTTAGGGTACAGGTTAGGGTACGACAACGGTTTAGGGTGAGCGTACGTGTTAGGGTACGGGTTAGTGTTAGCGTACGGGTGAGGATTAGGGGACGGGTGAGGGTAAGGCTTCGGGTAAGGGTTAGGGTTAGGACTAGGGTTAGGTTTAGGGTTAGGGGACGGGGACGGTTTAGGGTACAGGTTAGGGTACAACAACGGTTTAGGGTGAGCGTACGTGTTAGGGTACGGGTTAGTGTTAGCGTACGGGTTAGGATTAGGGGACGGGTGAGCGTAAGGCTTCGGGTAAGGGTTAGGGTTAGGGTTAGGGTTAGGGTTAGGGTTAGGGGACGGGGACGGTTTAGGGTACAGGTTAGGGTATGACAATGTTTTAGGGTGAGCGTACGTGTTAGGGTACGGGTT
>NW_028322246.1:7127500-7132500 GCF_059928025.1 Delphinapterus leucas | reverse complement strand
AGGGTACGACAAAGGTTTAGGGTGAGCGTACGTGTTAGGGTACGGGTTAGTGTTAGCGTACGGGTTAGGATTAGGGGACGGGTGTGGGTAAGGCTTCGCGTAAGGGTTAGGGTTAGGGTTAGGGTTAGGGTTAGGGTTAGGGGACGGGGATGGTTTAGGGTACAGGTTAGGGTACGACAACGGTTTAGGGTGAGAGTACGTGATAGGGTACGGGTTAGTGTTAGCGTACGGTTAGGATTAGGGGACGGGTGAGGGTAAGGCTTCGGGTAAGGGTAAGGGTTAGGGTTAGGGTTAGCGTTAGGTTTAGGGTTAGGGTTAGGGGACGGTTTAGGGTACAGGTTAGGGTACGACAACGGTTTAGGGTGAGCGTACGTGTTAGGGTATGCGTTAGTGTTAGCGTACGGGTTTGGATTAGGGGACGGGTGAGGGTAAGGCTTCGGGTAAGGGATAGGTTTACGGTTAGGGTTAGGGTTAGGGGACGGGGACGGTTTAGGGTACAGGTTCGGCTGCGACAATGGTTTAGGGTGAGCGTACGTGTTAGGGTACGGGTTAGTGTTAGCTTACGGGTTAGGATTAGCGGACGGGTGAGGGTAAGGCTTCGGGTAAGGGTTAGGGTTAGGGTTAGGGCTAGGGTTAGGGTTAGGGGACGGGGACAGGGACGGTTTAGGGTACAGGTTAGGGTACGACAACGGTTTAGGGTGAGCGTACATGTTAAGGTATGGGTTAGTGTTAGCGTATGGGTTAGGATTAGGGGACGGGTGATGTTAAGGCTTCGGGTAAGGGTTAGGATTAGGGTTAGGGTACGGGGACGGGGACGGGGACGGGGATGGTTTTGGGTACAGGTTAGGGTACGACAAAGATTTAGGGTGACCGTACGTGTTAGGGTACGGGTTAGTGTTAGCGTACGGGTTAGGATTAGAGGACGGCTGAGGGTAAGGCTTCGGGTAAAGGTTAGGGTTAGGGTTAGGGTTAGGGGACGGGGACGGGGACGGTTTAGGGTACAGGTTAGGGTACGTCAACAGTTTAGGGTGAGCGTACGTGTTAGGGTACGGGTTAGTGTTAGTGTACGGGTTAGGATTAGGGCACGGGTGAGGGTAAGGCTTCGGGTAAGGGTTAGGGTTAGGGTTAGGGTTAGGGTTAGGGTTAGGGGACGGGGACGGTTTAGGGTACAATTTAGGGTACGACAACGGTTTAGGGTGAGCGTACGTGTTAGGGTATGGGTTAGTGTTAGCGTACGGGTTAGGATTAGGGGACGGGTGAGGGTAAGGCTTCGGGAAAGGGTTAGGGTTAGGGTTAGAGTTACGGTTAGGGGACGGGCACGGGGACGGTTTAGGGTACAAGTTAGGGTACGACAACGGTTTAGGGTGAGCGTACGTGTTAGGGTACGGGTTAGTGTTAACGTACGGGTTAGGATTAGGGGACGGGTGAGGGTAAGGCTTCGGGTAAGTGTTAGGGTTAGGGTTAGGGTTAAGGTTAGGGGACGTGGACGGTTTAGGGTACAGGTTAGGGTACGACAACCGTTTAGGGGGAGCGTACGTGTTAGGGTACGGGTTAGTGTTAGCGTACGGGTTAGGATTAGGGGACGGGTGAGGGTAAGGCTTCGGGTAAGGGTTAGTGTTAGGGTTAGGGTTAGGGGACGGGGACGGGGACGGTTTAGGGTACAGGTTAGGGTACGACAACGGTTTAGGGTGAGCGTACGTGTTAGGGTACGGGTTAGTGTTAGCGTACGGGTGAGGATTAGGGGACGGGTGAGGGTAAGGCTTCGGGTAAGGGTTAGGGTTAGGACTAGGGTTAGGTTTAGGGTTAGGGGACGGGGACGGTTTAGGGTACAGGTTAGGGTACAACAACGGTTTAGGGTGAGCGTACGTGTTAGGGTACGGGTTAGTGTTAGCGTACGGGTTAGGATTAGGGGACGGGTGAGCGTAAGGCTTCGGGTAAGGGTTAGGGTTAGGGTTAGGGTTAGGGTTAGGGTTAGGGGACGGGGACGGTTTAGGGTACAGGTTAGGGTACGACAATGTTTTAGGGTGAGCGTACGTGTTAGGGTACGGTTTAGTGTTAGCGTACGGGTGAGGATTAGGGGACGGCTGAGGGTAAGGCTTCGGGTAAGGGTTAGGGTTAGGGTTAGGGGACGGGGACGGTTTAGGGTACAGGGTAGGGTACGACAACGGTTTAGGGTGAGCGTACGAGTTAGGGTAGGGGTTAGTGTTAGCACACGGTTTAGGATAAGGGGACGGGTGAGGGTAAGGCTTCGGGTAAGGGTTAGGGTTAGGGTTAGGGTTAGGGTTATGGGACGGGGACGGTTTAGGGTACAGGTTAGGGTACGACAACGGTTTAGGGTGAGCGTACGTGTTAGGGTACGGGTTAGTGTTAGCGTACGGCTTAGGATTAGGGGACGGGTGAGGGTAAGGCTTCGGGTAAGTGTTAGGGTTAGGGTTAGGGTTAGGGTTAGGGTTAGGGTACGGGGACGGTTTAGGGTACAGGTTAGGGTACGACAACGATTTAGGGTGAGCGTACGTGTTAGGGTACGGGTTAGTGTTAGCGTACAGGTTAGGATTAGGGGACGGGTGAGTGTAAGGCTTCGGGTAAGGGTTAGGGTTAGGGTTAGGGTTAGGGGACGGGGACGGTTTAGGGTACAAGTTAGGGTACGACAACGGTTTAGGGTGAGCGTACGTGTTAGGGTACTGGTTAGTGTTAGCGTACGGGTTAGGATTAGGGAACGGGTGAGGGTAAGGCTTCGGGTAAGGGTTAGGGTTAGGGTTAGGGGACGGGGACGGTTTAGGGTACAGGTTAGGGTACGACAAAGGTTTAGGGTGAGCGTACGTGTTAGGGTACGGGTTAGTGTTAGCGTACGGGTTAGGATTAGGGGACGGGTGTGGGTAAGGCTTCGCGTAAGGGTTAGGGTTAGGGTTAGGGTTAGGGTTAGGGTTAGGGGACGGGGATGGTTTAGGGTACAGGTTAGGGTACGACAACGGTTTAGGGTGAGCGTACGTGATAGGGTACGGGTTAGTGTTAGCGTACGGGTTAGGATTAGGGGACGGGTGAGGGTAAGGCTTCGGGTAAGGGTAAGGGTTAGGGTTAGGGTTAGGGTTAGGTTTAGGGTTAGGGTTAGGGGACGGTTTAGGGTACAGGTTAGGGTACGACAACGGTTTAGGGTGAGCGTACGTGTTAGGGTATGGGTTAGTGTTAGCGTACGGGTTTGGATTAGGGGACGGGTGAGGGTAAGGCTTCGGGTAAGGGATAGGTTTACGGTTAGGTTTAGGGTTAGGGGACGGGGACGGTTTAGGGTACAGGTTCGGCTGCGACAATGGTTTAGGGTGAGCGTACGTGTTAGGGTACGGGTTAGTGTTAGCTTACGGGTTAGGATTAGCGGACGGGTGAGGGTAAGGCTTCGGGTAAGGGTTAGGGTTAGGGTTAGGGCTAGGGTTAGGGTTAGGGGACGGGGACAGGGACGGTTTAGGGTCCAGGTTAGGGTACGACAACGGTTTAGGGTGAGCGTACATGTTAGGGTATGGGTTAGTGTTAGCGTATGGGTTAGGATTAGGGGACGGGTGATGTTAAGGCTTCGGGTAAGGGTTAGGATTAGGGTTAGGGTACGGGGACGGGGACGGGGATGGTTTTGGGTACAGGTTAGGGTACGACAAAGATTTAGGGTGACCGTACGTGTTAGGGTACGTGTTAGTGTTAGCGTACGGGTTAGGATTAGAGGACGGCTGAGGGTAAGGCTTCGGGTAAAGGTTAGGGTTAGGGTTAGGGTTAGGGGACGGGGACGGGGACGGTTTAGGGTACAGGTTAGGGTACGTCAACAGTTTAGGGTGAGCGTACGTGTTAGGGTACGGGTTAGTGTTAGTGTACGGGTTAGGATTAGGGCACGGGTGAGGGTAAGGCTTCGGGCAAGGGTTAGGGTTAGGGTTAGGGTTAGGGTTAGGGTTAGGGGACGGGGACGGTTTAGGGTACAATTTAGGGTACGACAACGGTTTAGGGTGAGCGTACGTGTTAGGGTATGGGTTAGTGTTAGCGTACGGGTTAGGATTAGGGGACGGGTGAGGGTAAGGCTTCGGGAAAGGGTTAGGGTTAGGGTTAGAGTTACGGTTAGGGGACGGGCACGGGGACGGTTTAGGGTACAAGTTAGGGTACGACAACGGTTTAGGGTGAGCGTACGTGTTAGGGTACGGGTTAGTGTTAATGTACGGTTTAGGATTAGGGGACGGGTGAGGGTAAGGCTTCGGGTAAGTGTTAGGGTTAGGGTTAGGGTTAAGGTTAGGAGACGTGGACGGTTTAGGGTACAGGTTAGGGTACGACAACCGTTTAGGGGGAGCGTACGTGTTAGGGTACGGGTTAGTGTTAGCGTACGGGTTAGGATTAGGGGACGGGTGAGGGTAAGGCTTCGGGTAAGGGTTAGTGTTAGGGTTAGGGTTAGGGGACGGGGACGGGGACGGTTTAGGGTACAGGTTAGGGTACGACAACGGTTTAGGGTGAGCGTACGTGTTAGGGTACGGGTTAGTGTTAGCGTACGGGTGAGGATTAGGGGACGGGTGAGGGTAAGGCTTCGGGTAAGGGTTAGGGTTAGGACTAGGGTTAGGTTTAGGGTTAGGGGACGGGGACGGTTTAGGGTACAGGTTAGGGTACAACAACGGTTTAGGGTGAGCGTACGTGTTAGGGTACGGGTTAGTGTTAGCGTACGGGTTAGGATTAGGGGACGGGTGAGCGTAAGGCTTCGGGTAAGGGTTAGGGTTAGGGTTAGGGTTAGGGTTAGGGTTAGGGGACGGGGACGGTTTAGGGTACAGGTTAGGGTATGACAATGTTTTAGGGTGAGCGTACGTGTTAGGGTACGGGTTAGTGTTAGCGTACGGGTGAGGATTAGGGGACGGGTGAGGGTAAGGCTTCGGGTAAGGGTTAGGGTTAGGGTTAGGGGACGGGGACGGTTTAGGGTACAGGGTAGTGTACGACAACGGTTTAGGGTGAGCGTACGAGTTAGGGTAGGGGTTAGTGTTAGCACACGG
>NW_028322246.1:7085000-7122500 GCF_059928025.1 Delphinapterus leucas | reverse complement strand
GTTAGGGTACGACAACGGTTTAGGGTGAGAGTACGTGATAGGGTACGGGTTAGTGTTAGCGTACGGTTAGGATTAGGGGACAGGTGAGGGTAAGGCTTCGGGTAAGGGTAAGGGTTAGGGTTAGGGTTAGCGTTAGGTTTAGGGTTAGGGTTAGGGGACGGTTTAGGGTACAGGTTAGGGTACGACAACGGTTTAGGGTGAGCGTACGTGTTAGGGTATGCGTTAGTGTTAGCGTACGGGTTTGGATTAGGGGACGGGTGAGGGTAAGGCTTCGGGTAAGGGATAGGTTTACGGTTAGGGTTAGGGTTAGGGGACGGGGACGGTTTAGGGTACAGGTTCGGCTGCGACAATGGTTTAGGGTGAGCGTACGTGTTAGGGTACGGGTTAGTGTTAGCTTACGGGTTAGGATTAGCGGACGGGTGAGGGTAAGGCTTCGGGTAAGGGTTAGGGTTAGGGTTAGGGCTAGGGTTAGGGTTAGGGGACGGGGACAGGGACGGTTTAGGGTACAGGTTAGGGTACGACAACGGTTTAGGGTGAGCGTACATGTTAAGGTATGGGTTAGTGTTAGCGTATGGGTTAGGATTAGGGGACGGGTGATGTTAAGGCTTCGGGTAAGGGTTAGGATTAGGGTTAGGGTACGGGGACGGGGACGGGGACGGGGATGGTTTTGGGTACAGGTTAGGGTACGACAAAGATTTAGGGTGACCGTACGTGTTAGGGTACGGGTTAGTGTTAGCGTACGGGTTAGGATTAGAGGACGGCTGAGGGTAAGGCTTCGGGTAAAGGTTAGGGTTAGGGTTAGGGTTAGGGGACGGGGACGGGGACGGTTTAGGGTACAGGTTAGGGTACGTCAACAGTTTAGGGTGAGCGTACGTGTTAGGGTACGGGTTAGTGTTAGTGTACGGGTTAGGATTAGGGCACGGGTGAGGGTAAGGCTTCGGGTAAGGGTTAGGGTTAGGGTTAGGGTTAGGGTTAGGGTTAGGGGACGGGGACGGTTTAGGGTACAATTTAGGGTACGACAACGGTTTAGGGTGAGCGTACGTGTTAGGGTATGGGTTAGTGTTAGCGTACGGGTTAGGATTAGGGGACGGGTGAGGGTAAGGCTTCGGGAAAGGGTTAGGGTTAGGGTTAGAGTTACGGTTAGGGGACGGGCACGGGGACGGTTTAGGGTACAAGTTAGGGTACGACAACGGTTTAGGGTGAGCGTACGTGTTAGGGTACGGGTTAGTGTTAACGTACGGGTTAGGATTAGGGGACGGGTGAGGGTAAGGCTTCGGGTAAGTGTTAGGGTTAGGGTTAGGGTTAAGGTTAGGGGACGTGGACGGTTTAGGGTACAGGTTAGGGTACGACAACCGTTTAGGGGGAGCGTACGTGTTAGGGTACGGGTTAGTGTTAGCGTACGGGTTAGGATTAGGGGACGGGTGAGGGTAAGGCTTCGGGTAAGGGTTAGTGTTAGGGTTAGGGTTAGGGGACGGGGACGGGGACGGTTTAGGGTACAGGTTAGGGTACGACAACGGTTTAGGGTGAGCGTACGTGTTAGGGTACGGGTTAGTGTTAGCGTACGGGTGAGGATTAGGGGACGGGTGAGGGTAAGGCTTCGGGTAAGGGTTAGGGTTAGGACTAGGGTTAGGTTTAGGGTTAGGGGACGGGGACGGTTTAGGGTACAGGTTAGGGTACAACAACGGTTTAGGGTGAGCGTACGTGTTAGGGTACGGGTTAGTGTTAGCGTACGGGTTAGGATTAGGGGACGGGTGAGCGTAAGGCTTCGGGTAAGGGTTAGGGTTAGGGTTAGGGTTAGGGTTAGGGTTAGGGGACGGGGACGGTTTAGGGTACAGGTTAGGGTACGACAATGTTTTAGGGTGAGCGTACGTGTTAGGGTACGGTTTAGTGTTAGCGTACGGGTGAGGATTAGGGGACGGCTGAGGGTAAGGCTTCGGGTAAGGGTTAGGGTTAGGGTTAGGGGACGGGGACGGTTTAGGGTACAGGGTAGGGTACGACAACGGTTTAGGGTGAGCGTACGAGTTAGGGTAGGGGTTAGTGTTAGCACACGGTTTAGGATAAGGGGACGGGTGAGGGTAAGGCTTCGGGTAAGGGTTAGGGTTAGGGTTAGGGTTAGGGTTATGGGACGGGGACGGTTTAGGGTACAGGTTAGGGTACGACAACGGTTTAGGGTGAGCGTACGTGTTAGGGTACGGGTTAGTGTTAGCGTACGGCTTAGGATTAGGGGACGGGTGAGGGTAAGGCTTCGGGTAAGTGTTAGGGTTAGGGTTAGGGTTAGGGTTAGGGTTAGGGTACGGGGACGGTTTAGGGTACAGGTTAGGGTACGACAACGATTTAGGGTGAGCGTACGTGTTAGGGTACGGGTTAGTGTTAGCGTACAGGTTAGGATTAGGGGACGGGTGAGTGTAAGGCTTCGGGTAAGGGTTAGGGTTAGGGTTAGGGTTAGGGGACGGGGACGGTTTAGGGTACAGATTAGGGTATGACAACGGTTTAGGGTGAGCGTACGTGTTAGGGTACGGGTAAGTGTTAGCGTACGGATTAGGATTAGGGGACGGGTGAGGGTAAGGCTTCGGGTAAGGGTTAGTGTTAGGGTTAGGGTTAGGGGACGGGGACGGGGACGGGGACGGTTTAGGGTACAGGTTAGGGTACGACAACGGTTTAGGTTGAGCGTACGTGTTAGGGTACGGGTTAGTGTTAGCGTACAGTTTAGGATTCGGGGACGGGTGAGGGTAAGGCTTCGGGTAAGGGTTAGTGTTAGGGTTGGGTTACGGTTAGGGGATGGGGACGGTTTAGGGTACAGGTTAGTGTACGCCAACGGTTTAGGGTGAGCGTACGTGTTAGGGTACGGGTTAGTGTTGGCGTACGGGTTAGGATTAGGGGACGGGTGAGGGTAAGGCTTCGGGTAAGGGTTAGGGTTAGGGTTAGGGTTAGGGGATCGGGACGGGGACGGTTTAGGGTACAGGTTAGGGTACGACAACGGTTTAGGGTGAGCGTACGTGTTAGGGTACGGGTTAGTGTTAGCGTAAGGGTTAGGATTAGCGGACGGGTGAGGGTAAGTCTTCGGGTAAGGGTTAGGGTTAGGGTTAGGGTTAGGGTTAGCGTTAGGGGACGGGGACGCTTTAGGGTACAGGTTAGGGTACGACAACGGTTTAGGGTGAGCGTACGTGTTAGGGTACGGGTTAGTGTTAGCGTACGGGTTAGGATTAGGGGACGGGTGAGGGTAAGGCTTCGGGTAAGGGTTAGGGTTAGGGTTAGGGGACGGGGACCGGGTCGGCGACGATTTAGGGTACAGGTTAGTGTACGACAACGGTTTAGGGTGAGCGTACGTGTTAGGGTACGGGTTAGTGTTAGCGTACGGGTTAGGATTAGGGGACGGGTGAGGGTAAGGCTTCGGGTAAGCGTTAGGGTTAGGGTTAGGGTTAGGGTTAGGGTTAGTGGACGGGGACGGTTTAGGATACAGGTTAGGGTACGACAACGGTTTAGGGTGAGCGTACGTGTTAGGGTATGGGTTCGTGTTAGCGTACGGGTTAGGATTAGGGGACGGGTGAGGGTAAGGCTTCGAGTAAGGGTTAGGGTTAGGTTTAGGGGACAGGGACGATTTAGGGTACAGGTTAGGGTACGACAACGGTTTAGGGTGAACGTACGTGTTAGGGTACGGGTTAGTGTTAGCGTACGGGTTAGGATTAGGGGACGGGTGAGGGTAAGGCTTTGGGTAAGGTTTAGGGTTAGGGTTAGGGTTAGGGTTAGGGTTAGGGGACGGAGACAGGGACGGTTTAGGGTACAGGTTAGGGTAGGACAACGGTTTAGTGTGAGCGTACATGTTAGTTTATGGTTTAGTGTTAGCGTACGGGTTAGGATTATGGGACGGGTGAGGGTAAGGCTTCGGGTAAGGTTTAGGGTTAGGGTTAGGGTTAGGGTTAGGGGACGGGGACGGTTTAGGGTACAGGTTAGGGTACGACAGCGGTTTAGGGTGAGCGTACGTGTTAGGGTACGGTTTAGTGTTAGCGTACGGTTTAGGATTAGGGGACGGGTGAAGGTAAGGCTTCGTTAAGGGTTAGGGTTAGGGTTATGGTTAGGGTTAGGGGACGGGGACGGTTTAGGGTACAGGTTAGGGTACGACAACGGTTTAGGGTGAGCGTACGTGTTAGGGTACGGGTTAGTGTTAGCGTACGGTTTAGGATTAGGTGACGTGTGAGGGTAAGGCTTCGGGTAAGGGTTAGGGTTAGGGTTAGGGGACGGGGACGGTTTAGGGTACAGGTAAGGGTACGACAACGGTTTAGGGTGAGCGTACGTGTTAGGGTACTGGTTAGTGTTAGCGTACGGGTTAGGATTAGGGGATGGGTGAGGGTAAGGCTTCGGGTAAAGGTTAGGGTTAGGGTTAGGGTTAGGGTTAGGGTTAGGAGACGGGGACGGTTTAGGGTACAGGTTAGGGTACGACAACGGTTTAGGGTGAGCGTACGTGTTAGGGTACGGATTAGTGTTAGCGTACGGGTTAGGATTAGGGGACGGGTGAGGTTAAGGCTTCGGGTAAGGGTTAGGGTTTGGGTTAGAGTTAGGTTTAGGGTTAGGGTTAGGGGACGGGGACGGTTTAGGGTACAGGTTAGGGTACGACAATGGTTTAGGGTGAGCGTACTTGTTAGGGTACGTGTTAGTGTTAGCGTACGGGTTAGGATTAGGGGACGGGTGAGGGTAAGGCTTCGGGTAAGGGTTAGGGTTAGGGTTAGGGTTAGGGTTAGGGGACGGGGACGGGGACGGTTTAGGGTACAGGTTAGGTTACGACAACGGTTTAGGGTGAGGGTACGTGTTAGGGTTCGGGTTAGTGTTAGCATACGGGTGAGGATTAGGGGACGGGTGAGTGTAAGGCTTCGGGTAAGGGTTAGGGTTAGGGTTAGGGTTCGGGTTAGGGGACGGGGACGGTTTAGGGTACAGGTTAGTGTACGACAACGGTTTACGGTGAGCGTACGTGTTAGGGTACGGGTTAGTGTTAGCGTACGGGTTAGGATTAGGGGACGGGTGAGGTTAAGGCTTCGGGAAAGGGTTAGGGTTAGGGTTAGGGTTAGGGTTAGGGGACGGGCACGGGGACGGTTTAGGGTATAGGTTAGGGTACGACACCGGTTTAGGGTGAGGGTACGTGTTAGGGTACGTTTTAGTGTTAGCGTACGAGTTAGGATTAGGGGACGGGTTAGGGTAAGGCTTCGGGTAAGGTTTAGGGTTAGGGTTAGGGTTAGGGTTAGGGTTAGGGGACGGGGACGGTTTAGGGTACAGGTTAGGTACGACAACGGTTTAGGGTGAGCGTACGTGTTAGGGTACGGGTTAGTGTTAGCGTACGGGTTAGGATTAGGGGACGGGTGAGGGTAAGGCTTCGGGTAAGGGTTAGGCTTAGGCTTAGGGTTAGGGTTAGGGTTAGGGGACGGGGACGGTTTAGGGTACAGGTTAGGGTACGAAAACGGTTTAGGATGAGCGTAAGTGTTAGGGTACGGTTTAGTGTTAGCGTACGGGTTAGGATTAGGGGACGGGTGAGGGTAATGCTTCGGGTAAGGGTTAGTGTTAGGGTTAGAGTTAGGGTTAGGGTTACGCGACGGGGACGGTTTAGGGTACAGGTTAGGGTACAACAACGGTTTAGGGTGAGCGTACGTTTTAGGGTACGGGTTAGTGTTAGCGTACGGGTTAGGATTACGGGAAGGGTGAGGGTAAGGCTTCGGGTAAGGGTTAGGGTTAGGGTTAGGGGACGGGCACGGGGACGGTTTAGGGTACAGGTTAGTGTACGACAACGGTTTAGGTTGAGCGTACGTGTTAGGGTACGGGTTAGTGTTAGCGTACGGGTTAGGATTAGGGGACGGTTGAGGGTAAGGCTTCGGGTAAGGGTTAGAGTTAGGTTTAGGCTTAGGGGACAGGGACGGGGACGGTTTAGGGTACAGGTTAGGGTACGACACCGGTTTAGGGTGAGGGTACGTGTTAGGGTACGTGTTAGTGTTAGCGTACGAGTTAGGATTAGGGGACGGGTTAGGGTAAGGCTTCGGGTAAGGGTTAGGGTTAGGGTTAGGGTTAGGGTTAGGGTTAGGGGACGGGGACGGTTTAGGGTACAGGTTAGGGTACGACAACGGTTTAGGGTGAGCGTACGTTTTAGGGTACGGGTTAGTGTTAGCGTACGGGTTAGGATTACGGGAAGGGTGAGGGTAAGGCTTCGGGTAACGGTTAGGGTTAGGGTTAGGGTTAGGGTTAGGGGACGGGCATGGGGACGGTTTAGTGTACAGGTTAGTGTACGACAACGGTTTAGGTTGAGCGTACGTGTTAGGGTACGGGTTAGTGTTAGCGTACGGGTAAGGATTAGGGGACGGTTGAGGGTAAGGCTTCGGGTAAGGGTTAGGGTTAGGTTTAGGGTTAGGGGACGGGGACGGGGACGGTTTAGGGTACAGGTTAGGGTACAAAAACGGTTTAGGGTGAGCGTACGTGTTAGGGTACGGGTTAGTGTTAGCGTACGGGTTAGGATTAGGGGACGGGTGAGTGTAAGGCTTCGGGTAAGGATTAGGGTTAGGGTTAGTGTTAGGGTTAGGGTTAGGGGACGGGGACGGTTTAGCGTACAGGTTAGGGTACGACAACGGTTTAGGGTGAGCGTACGTGTTAGGGTACGGGTTAGTGTTAGCGTATGGGTTAGGATTAGGGGACGGGTGAGGGTAAGGCTTCGGGTAATAGTTAGGGTTAGGGTTATGGTAGGGTTAGGGGACGGGGACGGTTTAGGGTACAGGTTAGGGTACGACAACGGTTTAGGGTGAGCGTACGTGTTAGGGTACGGGTTAGTGTTAGCATACGGGTTAGGATTAGGGGACGGTTGAGGGTAAGGCTTCGGGTAAGGGTTAGGGTTAGGGTTAGGGTTAGGGTTAGGGGACGTGGATGGTTTAGGGTAAAGGTTAGGGTACGACAACGGTTTAGGGTGAGCGTACGTGTTAGAGTACGGGTTAGTGTTAGCGTACGGGTTAGGATTAGGGGACGGGTGAGGGTAAGGCTTCGGGTAAGGGTTAGGGTTAGGGTTAGGGTTAGGGTTAGGGGACGGGGACGGTTTAGGGTACAGGTTAGGGTACGACAACGGTTTAGGGTGAGCGTACGTGTTAGGGTACCCGTTAGTGTTAGCATACGGGTTAGGATTAGGGGACGGGTGAGGGTAAGGCTTCGGGTAAGGGTTAGGGTTAGGGTTAGGGTTGGGTTAGGGTTACGGGACGGGGATGGTTTAGGGTAAAGGTTAGGGTACGACAACGGTTTAGGGTGAGCGTACGTGTTAGAGTACGGGTTAGTGTTAGCGTACGGGTTAGGATTAGGGGACGGGTGAGGGTAAGGCTTCGGGTAAGGGTTAGGGCTAGGGTTAGTGTTAGGGTTAGGGTTAGGGGACGGGGACGGTTTAGGGTACAGGTTAGGGTACGACAACAGTTTAGGGTGAGCGTACGTGTTAGGGTACGGGTTAGTGTTAGCGTACGGGTTAGGATTAGGGGACGGGTGAGGGTAAGGCTTCGGGTAAGGGTTAGGGTTAGGGTTAGGTTTAGGGTTAGGGTTAGGGGACGGGGACGGTTTAGGGTACAGGTTAGGGTACGACAACGGTTTAGGGTGAGCGTACGTGTTAGGGTACGGGTTAGTGTTAGCGTACGGGTTAGGATTAGGGGACGGGTGAGGGTAAGGCTTCGGGTAAGGGTTAGGCTTAGGCTTAGGGTTAGGGTTAGGGTTAGGGGACGGGGACGGTTTAGGGTACAGGTTAGGGTACGACAACGGTTTAGGATGAGCGTAAGTGTTAGGGTACGGTTTAGTGTTAGCGTACGGGTTAGGATTAGGGGACGGGTGAGGGTAATGCTTCGGGTAAGGGTTAGTGTTAGGGTTAGAGTTAGGGTTAGGGTTACGGGACGGGGACGGTTTAGGGTACAGGTTAGGGTACGACAACGGTTTAGGGTGAGCGTACGTTTTAGGGTACGGGTTAGTGTTAGCGTACGGGTTAGGAGTACGGGAAGGGTGAGGGTAAGGCTTCGGGTAACGGTTAGGGTTAGGGTTACGGTTAGGGTTAGGGGACGGGCACGGGGACGGTTTAGGGTACAGGTTAGTGTACGACAACGGTTTAGGTTGAGCGTACGTGTTAGGGTACGGGTTAGTGTTAGCGTACGGGTTAGGATTAGGGGACGGGTGAGTGTAAGGCTTCGGGTAAGGATTAGGGTTAGGGTTAGTGTTAGGGTTAGGGTTAGGGGACGGGGACGGTTTAGCGTACAGATTAGGGTACGACAATGGTTTAGGGTGAGCGTACGTGTTAGGGTACGTGTTAGTGTTAGCGTACGGGTTAGGATTAGGGGACGGGTGAGGGTAAGGCTTCGGGTAAGGGTTAGGGTTAGGGTTAGGGTTAGGGTTAGGGTTAGGGGATGTGGACGGTTTAGGGTACAGGTTAGGGTACGACAATGGTTTAGGGTGAGCGTACGTGTTAGGGTACGTGTTAGTGTTAGCGTACGGGTTAGGAATAGGGGACGGGTGAGGGTAAGGCTTCGGGTAAGGGTTAGGGTTAAGGTTAGGGTTAGGGGACGGGGACGGGGACGCTTTAGGGTACAGGTTAGGGTACGACAACGGTTTAGGGTGAGCGTACGTGTTATGGTGTGGGTTAGTGTTTGCGTACGGGTTAGGAATAGGGGACGGGTGAGGGTAAGGCTTCGGGTAAGGGTTAGGGTTAGGGTTATGGTTAGGGTTAGGGGACGGGGACGGGGACGGTTTAGGGTACAGGTTAGGGTACGACAATGGTTTAGGGTGACCGTACGTGTTAGGGTACGGGTTAGTGTTAGCGTACGGGTTAGGATTAGGGGACGGGTGAGGGTAAGGCTTCGGGTAAGGTTTAGTGTTAGGGTTAGGGTTAGGGTTAGGGTTAGAGGACGGGGACGGTTTAAGGTACATGTTAGGGTACGACAATGGTTTAGGGTGATCGTACGTGTTAGGGTACGGGTTAGTGTTAGCGTACGGGTTAGGATTAGGGGACGGGTGAGGGTAAGGCTTCGGGTAAGGGTAAGGGTTAGGGTTAGGGATAGGGTTAAGGGACGGGGACGGGGACGGTTTAGGGTACAGGTTAGGGTACGACAACGGTTTAGGATGAGCGTACGTGTTAGGGTACGGGTTAGTGTTAGCGTACGGGTTAGGATTAGGTGACGGGTGAGGGTAAGACTTCGGGTAAGGGTTAGGGTTAGGAATAGGGTTAGGGCACGGGGACGGTTTAGGGTACACGTTAGAGTACGACAACGGTTTAGTGTGAGCGTACGTGTTAGGGTACGGGTTAGTGTTAGCGTACGGGTTAGGATTAGGGGACGGGTGAGGGTAAGGCTTCGGGTAAGGGTTAGGGTTAGGGTTAGGGTTAGGTTTAGGGTTAGGGGACGGGGACGGTGACGGTTTAGGGTACAGGTTAGGTTACGACAACGGTTTAGGGTGAGCGTACGTGTTAGGGTACGGGTTAGTGTTAGCGTACGGGTTAGGAATAGGGGACGGGTGAGGGTACGGCTTCGGGTAAGGGTTAGGGTTAGGGTTAGGGTTAGGGTTAGGGTTAGGTGACGGGGACGGGGACGATTTAGGGTACAGTTTAGGGTACGACAACGGTTTAGGGTGAGCGTACGTGTTAGGGTACGGGTTAGTGTTAGCGTACGGGTTAGGATTAGGTGACGTGTGTGGGTAAGGATTCGGGTAAGGGTTAGGGTTAGGCTTAGGGTTAGGTTTAAGGGACGGAGACGGTTTAGGATACAGGTTAGGGTACGACAATGGTTTAGTGTGAGCGTACGTGTTAGGGCATGGGTTAGTGTTAGAGTACGGGTTAGGATTAGGGGACGGGTTAGGGTAAGGCTTCGGGTAAGTGTTACGGTTAGGGTTAGGGTTAGGATTAGGGTTAGGGGATGGTGACGGTTTAGGGTACAGGTTAGGGTACGACAACGGTTTAGGGTGAGCGTACGTGTTAGGGTACGGCTTAGTGTTAGCGTACGGGTTAGGATTAGGGGTCGGGTGAGGGTAAGGCTTCGGGTAAGGGTTAGGGTTAGGGTTAGGGTTAGGGTTAGGGGGCGGGGACGGTTTAGGGTACAGGTTAGGGTACTACAACGGTTTAGGGTGAGCGTACGTTTTGGGTACGAGTTAGTGTTAGCGTACGGTTTAGGATTAGGGGACGGGTGAGGTTAAGGCTTCGGGTAAGGGTTAGGGTTAGGGTTAGGGTTAGGGTTAGGGGATGGGGACGGGGACGGTTTAGGGTACAGGTTAGGGTACGACAAAGGTTTAGGGTGAGCGTACGTGGTAGGGTACGGGTTAGTGTTAGCGTACGGGTTAGGATTAGGGGACGGGTGAGGGTAAGGCTTCGGGTAAGGGTTAGGGTTAGGGTTAGGGTTAGGGTTAGGGGACGGGGACGGTTTAGGGTACAGGTTAGGGTACGACAATGGTTTAGGGTGAGCGTACGTGTTAGGGTATGGTTTAGTGTTAGCGTACGGGTTATGTTTAGGGGACGGGTGACGGTAAGGCTTCTGGTAAGGGTTAGGTTTACGGTTAGGGTTAGGGTTAGGGTTAGGGGACGGGGACGGTTTAGGGTACAGGTTAGGGTACGACAACGGTTTAGGGTGAGCTTACGTGTTAGGGTACGGGTTAGTGTTCGCGTACGGGTTAGGATTCGGGACCGGTGAGGGTAAGGCTTCGTGTAAGGGTTAGGGTTAAGGTTAGGGTTAGGGTTAGGGTTAGGGGACGGTTTAGGGTACAGGTTAGGGTACAAAAACCGTTTAGGGTGAGCGTACGTGTTAGGGTAGGGGTTAGTGTTAGCGTACGGGTTAGGATTAGGGGACGGGTGAGGGTAAGGCTTCGGGGAAGGGGTAGGGTTAGGGTTAGGGTTAGGGTTAGGTTTAGGGAACGGGGATGGTTTAGGGTAAAGGTTAGCGTACGACAACGGTTTAGGGTGAGCGTACGTGTTAGAGTACGGGTTAGTGTTAGCGTACGGGTTAGGATTAGGGGACGGGTTAGGGTAAGGCTTCGGGTAAGGGTTAGGGATAGGGTTAGGGTTAGGGTTAGGGGACAGGGACGGTTTAGGGTACAGGTTAGTGTACGACAACGGTTTAGGGTGAGTGTACGTGTTAGGTTACGGGTTAGTGTTGGCGTACGGTTTAGGATTAGGGGACGGGTGAGGATACGGCTTCGGGTAAGGGTTAGGGTTAGGGTTAGGGTTAGGGGACGGGGACGGGGACGGTTTAGGGTACAGGTTAGGGTACGACAACGGTTTAGGTTGAGCGTACGTGTTAGGGTACGGGTTAGTGTTAGCGTACGTGTTAGGATTAGGGGACGGGTGAGGGTAAGGCTTCGGGTAAGTGTTAGCGTTAGGGTTCGGGTTAGGGTTAGTGTTAGGAGACGGGGACGGTTTAGGGTACATGTTAGGGTACGACAACGATTTAGGGTGAGCGTAGGTGTTAGGGTATGGATTAGTGTTAGCGTACGGGTTAGGATTAGGGGACGGGTGAGTGTAAGGCTTCGGGTAAGGGTGAGGGTTAGGGTTAGGGTTAGGGTTAGGGGACGGGGACGGTTTAGGGTACAGGTTAGTGTACGACAACGGTTTAGGGTGAGCGTACATGTTAGGTTACGGGTTAGTGCTGGCGTACGGGTTAGGAATAGGGGACGGATGAGGATACGGCTTCGGGTAAGGGTTAGGGTTAGGGTTAGGGGACGGGGACGGGGACGGGGACGGTTTAGGATACAGGTTAGGGTACGACAACGGTTTAGGGTGAGCGTACGTGTTAGGGCATGGGTTAGTGTTAGAGTACGGGTTAGGATTAGGGGACGGGTTAGGGTAAGGCTTCGGGTAAGAGTTACGGTTAGGGTTAGGGTTAGGATTAGGGTTAGGGGATGGTGACGGTTTAGGGTACAGGTTAGGGTACGACAACGGTTTAGGGTGAGCGTACGTGTTAGGGTACGGCTTAGTGTTAGCGTACGGGTTAGGATTATGGGACGGGTGAGGGTAAGGCTTCGGGTAAGGGTTAGGGTTAGGGTTAGGGTTAGGGTTAGGGGGCGGGGACGGTTTGGGTACAGGTTAGGGTACTACAACGGTTTAGGGTGAGCGTACGTTTTGGGTACGAGTTAGTGTTAGCGTACGGTTTAGGATTAGGGGACGGGTTAGGTTAAGGCTTCGGGTAAGGTTTAGGGTTAGGGTTACGGTTAGGGTTAGGGGATGGGGACGGGGACGGTTTAGGGTACAGGTTAGGGTACGACAACGGTTTAGGGTGAGCGTACGTGGTAGGGTACGGGTTAGTGTTAGCGTACGGGTTAGGATTAGGGGACGGGTGAGGGTAAGGCTTCGGGTAAGGGTTAGGGTTAGGGTTAGGGTTAGGGTTAGGGGACGGGGACAGTTTAGGGTACAGGTTAGGGTACGACAATGGTTTAGGGTGAGCGTACGTGTTAGGGTACGGTTTAGTGTTAGCGTACGGGTTAGGTGTAGGGGACGGGTGAGGGTAAGGCTTCTGGTAAGGGTTAGGTTTACGGTTAGGGTTAGGGTTAGGGTTAGGGGACGGGGACGGTTTAGGGTACAGGTTAGGGTACGACAACGGTTTAGGGTGAGCGTACGTGTTAGGGTACCCGTTAGTGTTAGCATACGGGTTAGGATTAGGGGACGGGTGAGGGTAAGGCTTCGGGTAAGGGTTAGGGTTAGGGTTAGGGTTGGGTTAGGGTTACGGGACGGGGATGGTTTAGGGTAAAGGTTAGGGTACGACAACGGTTTAGGGTGAGCGTACGTGTTAGAGTACGGGTTAGTGTTAGCGTACGGGTTAGGATTAGGGGACGGGTGAGGGTAAGGCTTCGGGTAAGGGTTAGGGTTAGGGTTAGTGTTAGGGTTAGGGTTAGGGGACGGGGACGGTTTAGGGTACAGGTTAGGGTACGACAACAGTTTAGGGTGAGCGTACGTGTTAGGGTACGGGTTAGTGTTAGCGTACGGGTTAGGATTAGGGGACGGGTGAGGGTAAGGCTTCGGGTAAGGGTTAGGGTTAGGGTTAGGGTTAGGTTTAGGGTTAGGGTTAGGGGACGGGGACGGTTTAGGGTACAGGTTAGGGTACGACAACGGTTTAGGGTGAGCGTACGTGTTAGGGTACGGGTTAGTGTTAGCGTACGGGTTAGGATTAGGGGACGGGTGAGGGTAAGGCTTCGGGTAAGGGTTAGGCTTAGGCTTAGGGTTAGGGTTAGGGTTAGGGGACGGGGACGGTTTAGGGTACAGGTTAGGGTACGACAACGGTTTAGGATGAGCGTAAGTGTTAGGGTACGGTTTAGTGTTAGCGTACGGGTTAGGATTAGGGGACGGGTGAGGGTAATGCTTCGGGTAAGGGTTAGTGTTAGGGTTAGAGTTAGGGTTAGGGTTACGGGACGGGGACGGTTTAGGGTACAGGTTAGGGTACGACAATGGTTTAGGGTGAGCGTACGTTTTAGGGTACGGGTTAGTGTTAGCGTACGGGTTAGGAGTACGGGAAGGGTGAGGGTAAGGCTTCGGGTAACGGTTAGGGTTAGGGTTACGGTTAGGGTTAGGGGACGGGCACGGGGACGATTTAGGGTACAGGTTAGTGTACGACAACGGTTTAGGTTGAGCGTACGTGTTAGGGTACGGGTTAGTGTTAGCGTACGGGTTAGGATTAGGGGACGGGTGAGTGTAAGGCTTCGGGTAAGGATTAGGGTTAGGGTTAGTGTTAGGGTTAGGGTTAGGGGACGGGGACGGTTTAGCGTACAGATTAGGGTACGACAATGGTTTAGGGTGAGCGTACGTGTTAGGGTACGTGTTAGTGTTAGCGTACGGGTTAGGATTAGGGGACGGGTGAGGGTAAGGCTTCGGGAAAGGGTTAGGGTTAGGGTTAGGGTTAGGGTTAGGGTTAGGGGATGTGGACGGTTTAGGGTACAGGTTAGGGTACGACAATGGTTTAGGGTGAGCGTACGTGTTAGGGTACGTGTTAGTGTTAGCGTACGGGTTAGGAATAGGGGACGGGTGAGGGTAAGGCTTCGGGTAAGGGTTAGGGTTAAGGTTAGGGTTAGGGGACGGGGACGGGGACGCTTTAGGGTACAGGTTAGGGTACGACAACGGTTTAGGGTGAGCGTACGTGTTATGGTGTGGGTTAGTGTTTGCGTACGGGTTAGGAATAGGGGACGGGTGAGGGTAAGGCTTCGGGTAAGGGTTAGGGTTAGGGTTACGGTTAGGGTTAGGGGACGGGGACGGGGACGGTTTAGGGTACAGGTTAGGGTACGACAATGGTTTAGGGTGAGCGTACGTGTTAGGGTACGGGTTAGTGTTAGCGTACGGGTTAGGATTAGGGGACGGGTGAGGGTAAGGCTTCGGGTAAGGTTTAGTGTTAGGGTTAGGGTTAGGGTTAGGGTTAGAGGACGGGGACGGTTTAAGGTACATGTTAGGGTACGACAATGGTTTAGGGTGATCGTACGTGTTAGGGTACGGGTTAGTGTTAGCGTACGGGTTAGGATTAGGGCACGGGTGAGGGTAAGGCTTCGGGTAAGGGTTAGGGTTAGGGTTAGGGTTAGGGTTAAGGGACGGGGACGGGGACGGTTTAGGGTACAGGTTAGGGTACGACAACGGTTTAGGATGAGCGTACGTGTTAGGGTACGGGTTAGTGTTAGCGTACGGGTTAGGATTAGGTGACGGGTGAGGGTAAGACTTCGGGTAAGGGTTAGGGTTAGGAATAGGGTTAGGGCACGGGGACGGTTTAGGGTACACGTTAGAGTACGACAACGGTTTAGGGTGAGCGTACGTGTTAGGGTACGGGTTAGTGTTAGCGTACGGGTTAGGATTAGGGGACGGGTGAGGGTAAGGCTTCGGGTAAGGGTTAGGGTTAGGGTTAGGGTTAGGTTTAGGGTTAGGGGACGGGGACGGTGACGGTTTAGGGTACAGGTTAGGTTACGACAACGGTTTAGGGTGAGCGTACGTGTTAGGGTACGGGTTAGTGTTAGCGTACGGGTTAGGAATAGGGGACGGGTGAGGGTACGGCTTCGGGTAAGGGTTAGGGTTAGGGTTAGGGTTAGGGTTAGGGTTAGGTGACGGGGACGGGGACGATTTAGGGTACAGTTTAGGGTACGACAACGGTTTAGGGTGAGCGTACGTGTTAGGGTACGGGTTAGTGTTAGCGTACGGGTTAGGATTAGGTGACGTGTGTGGGTAAGGATTCGGGTAAGGGTTAGGGTTAGGCTTAGGGTTAGGTTTAAGGGACGGAGACGGTTTAGGATACAGGTTAGGGTACGACAATGGTTTAGTGTGAGCGTACGTGTTAGGGCATGGGTTAGTGTTAGAGTACGGGTTAGGATTAGGGGACGGGTTAGGGTAAGGCTTCGGGTAAGTGTTACGGTTAGGGTTAGGGTTAGGATTAGGGTTAGGGGATGGTGACGGTTTAGGGTACAGGTTAGGGTACGACAACGGTTTAGGGTGAGCGTACGTGTTAGGGTACGGCTTAGTGTTAGCGTACGGGTTAGGATTAGGGGACGGGTGAGGGTAAGGCTTCGGGTAAGGGTTAGGGTTAGGGTTAGGGTTAGGGTTAGGGGGCGGGGACGGTTTAGGGTACAGGTTAGGGTACTACAACGGTTTAGGGTGAGCGTACGTTTTGGGTACGAGTTAGTGTTAGCGTACGGTTTAGGATTAGGGGACGGGTGAGGTTCAGGCTTCGGGTAAGGGTTAGGGTTAGGGTTAGGGTTAGGGTTAGGGGATGGGGACGGGGACGGTTTAGGGTACAGGTTAGGGTACGACAACGGTTTAGGGTGAGCGTACGTGGTAGGGTACGGGTTAGTGTTAGCGTACGGGTTAGGATTAGGGGACGGGTGAGGGTAAGGCTTCGGGTAAGGGTTAGGGTTAGGGTTAGGGTTAGGGTTAGGGGACGGGGACGGTTTAGGGTACAGGTTAGGGTACGACAATGGTTTAGGGTGAGCGTACGTGTTAGGGTACGGTTTAGTGTTAGCGTACGGGTTAGGTTTAGGGGACGGGTGAGGGTAAGGCTTCTGGTAAGGGTTAGGTTTACGGTTAGGGTTAGGGTTAGGGTTAGGGGACGGGGACGGTTTAGGGTACAGGTTAGGGTACGACAACGGTTTAGGGTGAGCTTACGTGTTAGGGTACGGGTTAGTGTTCGCGTACGGGTTAGGATTCGGGACCGGTGAGGGTAAGGCTTCGTGTAAGGGTTAGGGTTAAGGTTAGGGTTAGGGTTAGGGTTAGGGTTAGGGGACGGTTTAGGGTACAGGTTAGGGTACAAAAACCGTTTAGGGTGAGCGTACGTGTTAGGGTAGGGGTTAGTGTTAGCGTACGGGTTAGGATTAGGGGACGGGTGAGGGTAAGGCTTCGGGGAAGGGGTAGGGTTAGGGTTAGGGTTAGGGTTAGGTTTAGGGAACGGGGATGGTTTAGGGTAAAGGTTAGCGTACGACAACGGTTTAGGGTGAGCGTACGTGTTAGAGTACGGGTTAGTGTTAGCGTACGGGTTAGGATTAGGGCACGGGTTAGGGTAAGGCTTCGGGTAAGGGTTAGGGATAGGGTTAGGGTTAGGGTTAGGGGACAGGGACGGTTTAGGGTACAGGTTAGTGTACGACAACGGTTTAGGGTGAGTGTACGTGTTAGGTTACGGGTTAGTGTTGGCGTACGGTTTAGGATTAGGGGACGGGTGAGGATACGGCTTCGGGTAAGGGTTAGGGTTAGGGTTAGGGTTAGGGGACGGGGACGGGGACGGTTTAGGGTACAGGTTAGGGTACGACAACGGTTTAGGGTGAGCGTACGTGTTAGGGTACGGGTTAGTGTTAGCGTACGTGTTAGGATTGGGGACGGGTGAGGGTAAGGCTTCGGGTAAGTGTTAGCGTTAGGGTTCGGGTTAGGGTTAGTGTTAGGAGACGGGGACGGTTTAGGGTACATGTTAGGGTACGACAACGATTTAGGGTGAGCGTAGGTGTTAGGGTATGGATTAGTGTTAGCGTACGGGTTAGGATTAGGGGACGGGTGAGTGTAAGGCTTCGGGTAAGGGTTAGGGTTAGGGTTAGGGTTAGGGTTAGGAGACGGGGACGGTTTAGGGTACAGGTTAGTGTACGACAACGGTTTAGGGTGAGCGTACATGTTAGGTTACGGGTTAGTGCTGGCGTACGGGTTAGGAATAGGGGACGGATGAGGATACGGCTTCGGGTAAGGGTTAGGGTTAGGGTTAGGGGACGGGGACGGGGACGGGGACGGTTTAGGATACAGGTTAGGGTACGACAACGGTTTAGGGTGAGCGTACGTGTTAGGGCATGGGTTAGTGTTAGAGTACGGGTTAGGATTAGGGGACGGGTTAGGGTAAGGCTTCGGGTAAGAGTTACGGTTAGGGTTAGGGTTAGGATTAGGGTTAGGGGATGGTGACGGTTTAGGGTACAGGTTAGGGTACGACAACGGTTTAGGGTGAGCGTACGTGTTAGGGTACGGCTTAGTGTTAGCGTACGGGTTAGGATTATGGGACGGGTGAGGGTAAGGCTTCGGGTAAGGGTTAGGGTTAGGGTTAGGGTTAGGGTTAGGGGGCGGGGACGGTTTAGGGTACAGGTTAGGGTACTACAACGGTTTAGGGTGAGCGTACGTTTTGGGTACGAGTTAGTGTTAGCGTACGGTTTAGGATTAGGGGACGGGTTAGGTTAAGGCTTCGGGTAAGGTTTAGGGTTAGGGTTACGGTTAGGGTTAGGGGATGGGGACGGGGACGGTTTAGGGTACAGGTTAGGGTACGACAACGGTTTAGGGTGAGCGTACGTGGTAGTTTACGGGTTAGTGTTAGCGTACGGGTTAGGATTAGGGGACGGGTGAGGGTAAGGCTTCGGGTAAGGGTTAGGGTTAGGGTTAGGGTTAGGGTTAGGGGACGAGGACGGTTTAGGGTACAGGTTAGGGTACGACAATGGTTTAGGGTGAGCGTACGTGTTAGGGTACGGTTTAGTGTTAGCGTACGGGTTAGGTGTAGGGGACGGGTGAGGGTAAGGCTTCTGGTAAGGGTTAGGTTTACGGTTAGGGTTAGGGTTAGGGTTAGGGGACGGGGACGGTTTAGGCTACAGGTTAGGGTACGACAACGGTTTAGGGTGAGCTTACGTGTTAGGGTACGGGTTAGTGTTCGCGTACGGGTTAGGATTCGGGACGGGTGAGGGTAAGGCTTCGGGTAAGGGTTAGGGTTAAGGTTAGGGTTAGGGTTAGGGTTAGGGTTAGGGGACGGTTTAGGGTACAGGTTAGGGTACGACAACGGTTTAGGGTGAGCGTACGTGTTAGGGTACGGGTTATTGTTAGCGTACGGGTTAGGATTAGGGGACGGGTGGGGTAAGGCTTCGGGTAAAAGTTAGGCTTAGGCTTAGGGTTAGGGTTAGGGTTAGGGGACGGGGACGGTTTAGGGTACAGGTTAGGGTACGACAACGGTTTAGGATGAGCGTAAGTGTTAGGGTACGGTTTAGTGTTAGCGTACGGGTGAGGATTAGGGGACGGGTGAGGGTAAGGCTTCGGGTAAGGGTTAGGGTTAGGGTTAGGGTTAGGGTTAGGGTTAGGGGACGGGGACGGTTTAGGGTACAGGTTAGGGTACGACAACGGGTTAGGGTGAGCGTACGTGTTAGGGTACGGGTTAGTGTTAGCGTACGGGTTAGGATTAGGGGACGGGTGAGGGTAAGGCTTCGGGTAAGGGTTAGGCTTAGGCTTAGGGTTAGGGTTAGGGTTAGGGGACGGGGACGGTTTAGGGTACAGGTTAGGGTACGACAACGGTTTAGGATGAGCGTAAGTGTTAGGGTACGGTTTAGTGTTAGCGTACGGGTTAGGATTAGGGGACGGGTGAGGGTAATGCTTCGGGTAAGGGTTAGTGTTAGGGTTAGAGTTAGGGTTAGGGTTACGGGACGGGGACGGTTTAGGGTACAGGTTAGGGTACGACAACGGTTTACGGTGAGCGTACGTTTTAGGGTACGGGTTAGTGTTAGCGTACGGGTTAGGAGTACGGGAAGGGTGAGGGTAAGGCTTCGGGTAACGGTTAGGGTTAGGGTTACGGTTAGGGTTAGGGGACGGGCACGGGGACGGTTTAGGGTACAGGTTAGTGTACGACAACGGTTTAGGTTGAGCGTACGTGTTAGGGTACGGGTTAGTGTTAGCGTACGGGTTAGGATTAGGGGACGGGTGAGTGTAAGGCTTCGGGTAAGGATTAGGGTTAGGGTTAGTGTTAGGGTTAGGGTTAGGGGACGGGGACGGTTTAGCGTACAGATTAGGGTACGACAATGGTTTAGGGTGAGCGTACGTGTTAGGGTACGTGTTAGTGTTAGCGTACGGGTTAGGATTAGGGGACGGGTGAGGGTAAGGCTTCGGGTAAGGGTTAGGGTTAGGGTTAGGGTTAGGGTTAGGGTTAGGGGATGTGGACGGTTTAGGGTACAGGTTAGGGTACGACAATGGTTTAGGGTGAGCGTACGTGTTAGGGTACGTGTTAGTGTTAGCGTACGGGTTAGGAATAGGGGACGGGTGAGGGTAAGGCTTCGGGTAAGGGTTAGGGTTAAGGTTAGGGTTAGGGGACGGGGACGGGGACGCTTTAGGGTACAGGTTAGGGTACGACAACGGTTTAGGGTGAGCGTACGTGTTATGGTGTGGGTTAGTGTTTGCGTACGGGTTAGGAATAGGGGACGGGTGAGGGTAAGGCTTCGGGTAAGGGTTAGGGTTAGGGTTAGGGTTAGGGTTAGGGGACGGGGACGGGGACGGTTTAGGGTACAGGTTAGGGTACGAAAATGGTTTAGGGTGAGCGTACGTGTTAGGGTACGGGTTAGTGTTAGCGTACGGGTTAGGATTAGGGGACGGGTGAGGGTAAGGCTTCGGGTAAGGTTTAGTGTTAGGGTTAGGGTTAGGGTTAGGCTTAGAGGACGGGGACGGTTTAAGGTACATGTTAGGGTACGACAATGGTTTAGGGTGATCGTACGTGTTAGGGTACGGGTTAGTGTTAGCGTACGGGTTAGGATTAGGGGACAGGTGAGGGTAAGGCTTCGGGTAAGGGTTAGGGTTAGGGTTAGGGTTAGGGTTAAGGGACGGGGACGGGGACGGTTTAGGGTACAGGTTAGGGTACGACAACGGTTTAGGGTGAGCGTACGTGTTAGGGTACGGGTTAGTGTTAGCGTACGGGTTAGGATTAGGTGACGGGTGAGGGTAAGACTTCGGGTAAGGGTTAGGGTTAGGAATAGGGTTAGGGGACGGGGACGGTTTAGGGTACACGTTAGAGTACGACAACGGTTTAGGGTGAGCGTACGTGTTAGGGTACGGGTTAGTGTTAGCGTACGGGTTAGGATTAGGGGACGGGTGAGGGTAAGGCTTCGGGTAAGGGTTAGGGTTAGGGTTAGGGTTAGGTTTAGGGTTAGGGGACGGGGACGGTGACGGTTTAGGGTACAGGTTAGGTTACGACAACGGTTTAGGGTGAGCGTACGTGTTAGGGTACGGGTTAGTGTTAGCGTACGGGTTAGGAATAGGGGACGGGTGAGGGTACGGCTTCGGGTAAGGGTTAGGGTTAGGGTTAGGGTTAGGGTTAGGGTTAGGTGACGGGGACGGGGACGATTTAGGGTACAGTTTAGGGTACGACAACGGTTTAGGGTGAGCGTACGTGTTAGGGTACGGGTTAGTGTTAGCGTACGGGTTAGGATTAGGTGACGTGTGTGGGTAAGGATTCGGGTAAGGGTTAGGGTTAGGCTTAGGGTTAGGTTTAAGGGACGGAGACGGTTTAGGATACAGGTTAGGGTACGACAATGGTTTAGTGTGAGCGTACGTGTTAGGGCATGGGTTAGTGTTAGAGTACGGGTTAGGATTAGGGGACGGGTTAGGGTAAGGCTTCGGGTAAGTGTTACGGTTAGGGTTAGGGTTAGGATTAGGGTTAGGGGATGGTGACGGTTTAGGGTACAGGTTAGGGTACGACAACGGTTTAGGGTGAGCGTACGTGTTAGGGTACGGCTTAGTGTTAGCGTACGGGTTAGGATTAGGGGACGGGTGAGGGTAAGGCTTCGGGTAAGGGTTAGGGTTAGGGTTAGGGTTAGGGTTAGGGGGCGGGGACGGTTTAGGGTACAGGTTAGGGTACTACAACGGTTTAGGGTGAGCGTACGTTTTGGGTACGAGTTAGTGTTAGCGTACGGTTTAGGATTAGGGGACGGGTGAGGTTAAGGCTTCGGGTAAGGGTTAGGGTTAGGGTTAGGGTTAGGGTTAGGGGATGGGGATGGGGACGGTTTAGGGTACAGGTTAGGGTACGACAACGGTTTAGGGTGAGCGTACGTGGTAGGGTACGGGTTAGTGTTAGCGTACGGGTTAGGATTAGGGGACGGGTGAGGGTAAGACTTCGGGTAAGGGTTAGGGTTAGGGTTAGGGTTAGGGTTAGGGGACGGGGACGGTTTAGGGTACAGGTTAGGGTACGACAACGGTTTAGGGTGAGCTTACGTGTTAGGGTACGGGTTAGTGTTCGCGTACGGGTTAGGATTCGGGACGGGTGAGGGTAAGGCTTCGTGTAAGGGTTAGGGTTAAGGTTAGGGTTAGGGTTAGGGTTAGGGTTAGGGGACGGTTTAGGGTACAGGTTAGGGTACAAAAACCGTTTACGGTGAGCGTACGTGTTAGGGTAGGGGTTAGTGTTAGCGTACGGGTTAGGATTAGGGGACGGGTGAGGGTAAGGCTTCGGGGAAGGGGTAGGGTTAGGGTTAGGGTTAGGGTTAGGTTTAGGGAACGGGGATGGTTTAGGGTAAAGGTTAGCGTACGACAACGGTTTAGGGTGAGCGTACGTGTTAGAGTACGGGTTAGTGTTAGCGTACGGGTTAGGATTAGGGGACGGGTTAGGGTAAGGCTTCGGGTAAGGGTTAGGGATAGGGTTAGGGTTAGGGTTAGGGGACAGGGACGGTTTAGGGTACAGGTTAGTGTACGACAACGGTTTAGGGTGAGTGTACGTTTTAGGTTACGGGTTAGTGTTGGCGTACGGTTTAGGATTAGGGGACGGGTGAGGATACGGCTTCGGGTAAGGGTTAGGGTTAGGGTTAGGGTTAGGGGACGGGGACGGGGACGGTTTAGGGTACAGGTTAGGGTACGACAACGGTTTAGGGTGAGCGTTAGTGTTAGGGTACGGGTTAGTGTTAGCGTACGTGTTAGGATTAGGGGACGGGTGAGGGTAAGGCTTCGGGTAAGTGTTAGCGTTAGGGTTCGGGTTAGGGTTAGTGTTAGGAGACGGGGACGGTTTAGGGTACATGTTAGGGTACGACAACGATTTAGGGTGAGCGTAGGTGTTAGGGTATGGATTAGTGTTAGCGTACGGGTTAGGATTATGGGACGGGTGAGTGTAAGGCTTCGGGTAAGGGTTAGGGTTAGGGTTAGGGTTAGGGTTAGGGGACGGGGACGGTTTAGGGTACAGGTTAGTGTACGACAACGGTTTAGGGTGAGCGTACATGTTAGGTTACGGGTTAGTGCTGGCGTACGGGTTAGGAATAGGGGACGGATGAGGATACGGCTTCGGGTAAGGGTTAGGGTTAGGGTTAGGGGACGGGGACGGGGACGGGGACGGTTTAGGATACAGGTTAGGGTACGACAACGGTTTAGGGTGAGCGTACGTGTTAGGGCATGGGTTAGTGTTAGAGTACGGGTTAGGATTAGGGGACGGGTTAGGGTAAGGCTTCGGGTAAGAGTTACGGTTAGGGTTAGGGTTAGGATTAGGGTTAGGGGATGGTGACGGTTTAGGGTACAGGTTAGGGTACGACAACGGTTTAGGGTGAGCGTACGTGTTAGGGTACGGCTTAGTGTTAGCGTACGGTTTAGGATTATGGGACGGGTGAGGGTAAGGCTTCGGGTAAGGGTTAGGGTTAGGGTTAGGGTTAGGGTTAGGGGGCGGGGACGGTTTAGGGTACAGGTTAGGGTACTACAACGGTTTAGGGTGAGCGTACGTTTTGGGTACGAGTTAGTGTTAGCGTACGGTTTAGGATTAGGGGACGGGTTAGGTTAAGGCTTCGGGTAAGGTTTAGGGTTAGGGTTACGGTTAGGGTTAGGGGATGGGGACGGGGACGGTTTAGGGTACAGGTTAGGGTACGACAACGGTTTAGGGTGAGCGTACGTGGTAGGGTACGGGTTAGTGTTAGCGTACGGGTTAGGATTAGGGGACGGGTGAGGGTAAGGCTTCGGGTAAGGGTTAGGGTTACGGTTAGGGTTAGGGTTAGGGGACGGGGACGGTTTAGGGTACAGGTTAGGGTACGACAATGGTTTAGGGTGAGCGTACGTGTTAGGGTACGGTTTAGTGTTAGCGTACGGGTTAGGTGTAGGGGACGGGTGAGGGTAAGGCTTCTGGTAAGGGTTAGGTTTACGGTTAGGGTTAGGGTTAGGGTTAGGGGACGGGGACGGTATAGGCTACAGGTTAGGGTACGACAACGGTTTAGGGTGAGCTTACGTGTTAGGGTACGGGTTAGTGTTCGCGTACGGGTTAGGATTCGGGACGGGTGAGGTTAAGGCTTCGGGTAAGGGTTAGGGTTAAGGTTAGGGTTAGGGTTAGGGTTAGGGTTAGGGGACGGTTTAGGGTACAGGTTAGGGTACGACAACGGTTTAGGGTGAGCGTACGTGTTAGGGTACGGGTTATTGTTAGCGTACGGGTTAGGATTAGGGGACGGGTGGGGTAAGGCTTCGGGTAAGGGTTAGGGTTAGGGTTAGGGTTAGGGGACGGGCATGGGGACGGTTCAGGGTACAGGTTAGTGTACGACAACAGTTTAGGGTGAGCGTACGTGTTAGCGTACGGGTTAGTGTTAGCGTACGGTTTAGGATTAGGGGACGGGTGAGGGTAAGGCTTCGGGTAAGGGTTAGGGTTAGGTTTAGGATTAGGGGACGGGGACGGGGACGGTTTAGGGTACAGGTTAGGGTACAAAAACCGTTTAGGGTGAGCGTACGTGTTAGGGTAGGGGTTAGTGTTAGCGTACGGGTTAGGATTAGGGGACGGGTGAGTGTAAGGCTTCGGGTAAGGGTTAGGGTTAGGGTTAGGGTTAGGGTTAGGGGACGGAGACGGTTTAGGGTACAGGTTAGTGTACGACAACGGTTTAGGGTGAGCGTACATGTTAGGTTACGGGTTAGTGCTGGCGTACGGGTTAGGATTAGGGGACGGATGAGGATACGGCTTCGGGTAAGTGTTAGGGTTAGGGTTAGGGGACGGGGACGGGGACGGTTTAGGGTACAGGTTAGGGTACGACAACGGTTTAGGGTGAGCGTACGTGTTAGGGTACGGGTTAGTGTTAGCGTACGGTTTAGGATTAGGGGACGGGTGAGTGTAAGGCTTCGGGTAAGGGTTAGGGTTAGGGTTAGGGTTAGGGTTAGGGGATGGGGACGGGGACGGTTTAGGGTACAGGTTAGGGTACGACAACGGTTTAGGGTGAGCGTACGTGTTAGGGTATGGGTTAGTGTTAGCGTACGGGTTAGGATTAGGGGACGGGTGAGGGTAAGGCTTCGGGAAAGGGTTAGGGTTAGGTTTAGGGTTAGGGGACGGGCACGGGGACGGTTTAGGGTACAGGTTAGTGTACGACAACGGTTTAGGGTGAGGGTACGTGTTAGGGTACGGGTTAGTGTTAGCGTACGGGTTAGGATTAGGGGACGTGTGAGGGTAAGGCTTCGGGAAAGGGTTAGGGTTAGGGTTAGGGTTAGGGGACGGGGACGGCTTAGGGTACAGGTTAGGGTACGACAACGGTTTAGAGTGAGCGTAAGTGTTAGGGTACGGATTAGTGTTACGTACGGGTTAGGATTAGGGGACGGGTGAGTGTAAGGCTTCGGGTAAGGTTTAGGGTTAGGGTTAGGGTTAGGGTTAGGGGACGGGGACGGTTAGGGTACAGGTTAGGGTACGACAACGGTTTAGGGTGAGCGTACGTGTTAGGGTACGGTTTAGTGTTAGCGTACGGGTTAGGAATAAGGGACGGGTGAGGGTCAGGCTACAGGTAAGGGTTAGGGTTAGGGTTAGGGTTAGGGTTAGGGTTAGGGGACGGGGAAGGTTTAGGGTACAGTTTAGGGTACGACAACAGTTTAGGGTGAGCGTACCTGTTAGGGTACGGGTTAGTGTTAGCGTACGGGTTAGGATTCGGGGACGGGTGAGTGTAAGGCTTCGGGTAAGGGTTAGGGTTAGGGTTAGGGTTAGTGTTAGGGTTAGGGGACGGGGACGGTTTAGGGTACATGTTAGGGTACGACAACGGTTTAGGGTGAGCGTACGTGTTAGGGTACGGGTTAGTGTTAGCGTACGGGTTAGGATTAGGGGACGGGTGAGGGTAAGGCTTCGGGTAAGGGTTAGGGTTAGGGATAGGGTTAGGGGATGGGGACGGTTTAGGGTAAAGTTTAGGGTACGACAACGGTTTAGGTTGAGCGTACGTGTTAGGGTACGGTTTAGTGTTAGTGTACGGGTTAGGATTAGGGGACGGGTGAGGGTAAGGCTTCGGGTAAGGGTTAGGGTTAGGGTTAGGGTTAGGTTTAGGGTTAGGGGACGGGGACGGGGACGGTTTAGGGTACAGGTTAGGGTACGACAACGGTTTAGGGTGAGCGTACGTGTTAGGGTACGGGTTACTGTTAGCGTACGGGTTAGGATTATGGGACGGGTGAGGGTAAGGCTTCGGGTAAGTGTTAGGGTTAGGGTTAGGGTTAGGTGACGGGGACGGGGACGATTTAGGGTACAGTTTAGGGTACGACAACTGTTTAGGGTGAGCGTACGTGTTAGGGTACGGGTTAGCGTTAGCGTACGGGTTAGGATTAGGGGACGGTTGAGGGTAAGGATTCGGGTAAGGGTTAGGGTTAGGGTTAGGGTTAGGGTTAAGGGACGGCAGTCGGTTTAGGATACAGGTTAGGGTACGACAACGGTTTAGTGTGAGCGTACGTGTTAGGGCACGGGTTAGTGTTAGCGTACGGGTTAGGATTAGGGGACGGGGACAGTAAGGCTTCGGGTAAGTGTTAGGGTTAGGTTTAGGGTTAGGGTTAGGGTTAGGGGACGGGGACGGTTTAGGGTACAGGTTAGGGTACGACAACGGTTTAGGGTGAGCGTACGTGTTAGGGTACGGGTTAGTGTTAGCGTACGGGTTACGATTAGGGGACGGGTGAGGGTAAGGCTTCGGGTAAGGGTTAGGGTTAAGGTTAGTGTTAGGGGGCGGGGACGGTTTAGGGTACAGGTTAGGGTACGACAACGGTTTAGGGTGAGCGTATGTGTTGGGTACGGGTTAGTGTTAGCGTACGGTTTAGGATTAGGGGACGGGTGAGGTTAAGGCTTCGGGTAAGGGTTAGGGTTAGGGTTAGGGGATGGGGACGGGGACGGTTTAGGGTACAGGTTAGGGAACGACAACGGTTTAGGGTGAGCGTACGTGTTAGGGTACGTGTTAGTGTTAGCGTACGGGTTAGGATTAGGGGACGGGTGAGGGTAAGGCTTCGGGTAAGGGTTAGGGTGAGGGTTAGGGTTAGGGTTAGGGGACGGGGATGGTTTAGGGTACATGTTAGGGTACGACAACGATTTAGGGTGAGCGTAGGTGTTAGGGTACGGATTAGTGTTAGCGTACGGGTTAGGATTAGGTGACGGGTGAGGGTAAGGCTTCGGGTAAGGGTTAGGGTTAGGGTTAGGGTTAGGGTTAGGGGACGGGGACGGTTTAGGGTACAGGTTAGGGTACGACAACAGTTTAGGTTGAGCGTACGTGTTAGGGTACGGGTTAGTGTTAGCGTACGGGTTAGGATTAGGGGATGGTTGAGGGTAAGGCTTCGGGTAAAGGTTATGGTTTGGGTTAGGGTTAGAGTTAGGGTTAGGGGACGGGGACAGTTTAGGCTACAGGTTAGGGTACGACAACGGTTTAGGGTGAGCGTACGTGTTAGGGTACGGGTTAGTGTTAGCGTACGGGTTAGGATTAGGGGACGGGTGAGGTTTAGGCTTCGGGAAAGGGTTAGGGTTAGGGTTAGGTTTAGGGTTAGGGGACGGGCACGGGGACGGTTTAGGGTACAGGTTAGTGTACGAGAATGGTTTAGGGTGAGGGTACGTGTTAGGGTACGGGTTAGTGTTAGCGTACGGGTTAGAATTAGGGGACGGGTGTGGGTAAGGCTTCGGGTAAGTGTTAGGGTTAGGGTTAGGGTTAGGGTTAGGGTTAGGGGACGGGGACAGCTTACGGTACAGGTTAGGGTACGACAACGGTTTAGAGTGAGCGTAAGTGTTAGGGTACTGATTAGTGTTAGCGTACAGGTTAGGATTAGCGGACGGGTGAGTGTAAGGCTTCGGGTTAGGGTTAGGGTTAGGGTTAGGGTTAGGGTTAGGGGACGGGGACGGTTTAGGGTACAGGTTAGGGTACGACAACGGTTTAGGGTGAGCGTACGTGTTAGGGTACGGGTTAGTGTTAGCGTACGGGTTAGGAATAGGGGACGGGTGAGGGTAAGGCTACAGGTAAGGGTTAGGGTTAGGGTTAGGGTTAGGGTTAGGGGACGGGGACGGTTTAGGGTACAGGTTAGTGTACGACAACGATTTAGGGTGAGCGTACGTGTTAGGTTACGGGTTAGTGTTAGCGTACGGGTTAGGATTATGGAACGGGTGAGGGTAAGTCTTCGGGTAAGGGTTAGGGTTAGGTTTAGGGTTAGGGTTAGGGGACGGGTGCAGTTTAGGGTACAGGTTAGGGTACGACAACGGTTTAGGGTGAGCGTACGTGTTAGGGTACGGGTTAGTGTTAGCGTACGGGTTAGGATTAGGGGACGGGTGAGGGTAAGGCTTCGGGTAAGGGTTAGGGTTAGGGTTAGGGTTAGGGTTAGGGGACGAGGACGGTTTAGGGTACAGGTTAGGGTACGACAACGGTTTAGGGTGAGCGTACGTGTTAGGGTACGTGTTAGTGTTAGCGTACGGGTTATGATTAGGGGACGGTTGAGGGTATGGCTTCGGGTAAGGGTTAGGGTTAGGGTTAGGGTTAGGGTTAGGGTTAGGGGACGGGGACGCTTTAGGGTACAGGTTAGGGTACGACAACGGTTTAGGGTGAGCGTACGTGTTAGGGTACGGGTTAGTGTTAGCGTACGGTTAGGATTAGGGAACGGGTGAGGGTAAGGCTTCGGGTAAGGGTTAGGGTTAGGGTTATGGTTAGGTTTAGGGTTAGGGGACGGGGACGGTTTAGGGTACAGTTTAGGGTACGACAACGGTTTAGGGTGAGCGTACGTGTTAGGGTAAGTGTTAGTGTTAGCGTACAGGTTAGGATTAGGGGACGGGTGAGGGTAAGGCTTCGGGTAAGGGTTAGGGTTAGGGTTAGGTTTAGGGTTAGGGGACGGGGACGGGGACGGTTTAGGGTACAGGTTAGGGTACGACAACGGTTTAGGGTGAGCGTACGTGTTAGGGTGTGGGTTAGTGTTTGTGTACGGGTTAGGAATAGGGGACGGGTGAGGTTAAGGCTTCGGGTAAGGGTTAGGGTTAGGGTTAGGGTTAGGGTTAGGGGACGGGGACGGGGACGGGGACGGTTTAGGGTACAAATTAGGGTACGACAAAGCTTTAGGGTGAGCGTACGTGTTAGGGTACGGGTTAGTGTTAGCGTACGGGTTAGGATTAGGGGACGGGTGAGGGTAAGGCTTCGGGTAAGGGTTAGGGTTAGGGTTAGGGTTATTGTTAGGGTTAGGGGATGGGGACGGTTTAGGGTACATGTTAGGGTACGACAACGGTTTAGGGTGAGCGTACGTTTTAGGGTACGGTTTAGTGTTAGCGTACGGGTTAGGATTAGGGGACGGGTGAGGGTAAGGCTTCGGGTAAGGGTTAGGGTTAGGGTTAGGGTTAGGGTTAAGGGACGGGGACGGGGACGGTTTAGGGTACAGGTTAGGGTACGACAACGGTTTAGGGTGAGCGTACGTGTTAGGGTACGGGTTAGTGTTAGCGTACGGGTTAGGATTAGGGGACGGGTGAGGGTAAGACTTCGGGTAAGGGTTAGGGTTAGGGATAGGGTTAGGGGACGGGGACGGTTTAGGGTACAGGTTAGGGTACGACAACGGTTTAGGGTGAGCGTACGTGTTAGGGTACGGGTTAGTGTTAGCGTACGGGATAGGATTAGGGGACGGGTGAGGGTAAGGCTTTGGGTAAGGGTTAGGGTTAGGGTTAGGGTTAGGGTTAGGGTTAGGGGACGGGGACGGTTTAGGGTACATGTTAGTGTACGACAACGGTTTAGGGTGAGCGTACGTGTTAGGGTACGGGTTAGTGATAGCGTACGGGTTAGGATTAGGGGTCGGGTGAGGGTAAGGCTTCGGGTAAGGGTTAGGGTTAAGGTTAGGGTTAGGTTTAGGGTTAGGGGACGGGGACGGGTACGGTTTAGGGTAAAGGTTAGGGTACGACAACGGTTTAGGGTGAGCGTACGTGTTAGGGTACGGGTTAGTGATAGCGTACGGGTTAGGATTAGGGGTCGGGTGAGGGTAAGGCTTCGGGTAAGGGTTAGGGTTAGGTTTAGGGTTAGTGTTAGGGTTAGGGGACGCAGACGGTTTAGGGTACATGTTAGGGTACGACAACGGTTTAGGGTGAGCGTACGTGTTAGGGTACGGGTTAGTGTTAGCGTACGGGTTAGGATTAGGAGACGGGTGAGGGTAAGGGTTCGGGTAAGGTTTAGTGTTAGGGTTAGGGTTAGGGTTAAGGGACGGGGACGGGGACGGTTTAGAGTACAGGTTAGGGTACGACAACGGTTTAGGGTGAGCGTACGTGTTAGGGTACGGGTTAGTGTTAGCGTACGGGTTAGGATTAGGGGACGGGTGAGGGTAAGACTTCGGGTAAGGGTTAGGGTTAGGGATAGGGTTAGGGGACGGGGACGGTTTAGGGTACAGGTTAGGGTACGACAACGGTTTAGGGTGAGCGTACGTGTTAGGGTACGGTTTAGTGTTAGTGTACGGGTTAGGATTAGGGGATGGGTGAGGGTAAGGCTTCGGGTAAGGGTTAGGGTTAGGGTTAGTGTTAGGGTTAGGGTTAGGGTTAGGGTTAGGGGACTGGGACGGTTTAGGGTACAGGTTAGGGTACGACAACGGTTTAGGGTGAGCGTTTGTGTTAGGGTGTGGGTTAGTGTTTGCGTACGGGTTAGGAATAGGGGACGGGTGAGTGTAAGGCTTCGGGTAAGGGTTAGGGTCAGGGTTAGGGTTAGGGTTAGGGGACGGGGACGGGGACGGGGACGGTTTAGGGGACAGGTTAGGGTACGACAACGGTTTAGGGTGAGCGTACGTGTTAGGGTACGGGTTAGTGTTAGCGTACGGGTTAGGATTAAGGGACGGGTGAGGGTAAGGCTTCGGGTAAGGGTTAGGGTTAGGGTTAGGGTTAGTGTTAGGGTTAGGGGACGGGGACGGTTTAGGGTACATGTTAGGGTACGACAACGGTTTAGGGTGAGCGTACGTTTTAGGGTACGGTTTAGTGTTAGCGTACGGGTTAGGATTAGGGGACGGGTGAGGGTAAGGCTTCGGGTAAGGGTTAGGGTTAGGGTTAGGGTTAGGGTTAAGGGACGGGGACGGGGACGGTTTAGGGTACAGGTTAGGGTACGACAACGGTTTAGGGTGAGCGTACGTGTTAGGGTACGGGTTAGTGTTAGCGTACGGGTTAGGATTAGGGGACGGGTGAGGGTAAGACTTCGGGTAAGGGTTAGGGTTAGGGATAGGGTTAGGGGACGGGGACGGTTTAGGGTACAGGTTAGGGTACGACAACGGTTTAGGGTGAGCGTACGTGTTAGGGTACGGGTTAGTGTTAGCGTAAGGGATAGGATTAGGGGACGGGTGAGGGTAAGGCTTTGGGTAAGGGTTAGGGTTAGGGTTAGGGTTAGGGTTAGGGTTAGGGGACGGGGACGGTTTAGGGTACATGTTAGTGTACGACAACGGTTTAGGGTGAGCGTACGTGTTAGGGTACGGGTTAGTGATAGCGTACGGGTTAGGATTAGGGGTCGGGTGAGGGTAAGGCTTCGGGTAAGGGTTAGGGTTAAGGTTAGGGTTAGGTTTAGGGTTAGGGGACGGGGACGGGTACGGTTTAGGGTAAAGGTTAGGGTACGACAACGGTTTAGGGTGAGCGTACGTGTTAGGGTACGGGTTAGTGATAGCGTACGGGTTAGGATTAGGGGTCGGGTGAGGGTAAGGCTTCGGGTAAGGGTTAGGGTTAGGTTTAGGGTTAGTGTTAGGGTTAGGGGACGCAGACGGTTTAGGGTACATGTTAGGGTACGACAACGGTTTAGGGTGAGCGTACGTGTTAGGGTACGGGTTAGTGTTAGCGTACGGGTTAGGATTAGGAGACGGGTGAGGGTAAGGGTTCGGGTAAGGTTTAGTGTTAGGGTTAGGGTTAGGGTTAAGGGACGGGGACGGGGACGGTTTAGAGTACAGGTTAGGGTACGACAACGGTTTAGGGTGAGCGTACGTGTTAGGGTACGGGTTAGTGTTAGCGTACGGGTTAGGATTAGGGGACGGGTGAGGGTAAGACTTCGGGTAAGGGTTAGGGTTAGGGATAGGGTTAGGGGACGGGGACGGTTTAGCGTACAGGTTAGGGTACGACAACGGTTTAGGGTGAGCGTACGTGTTAGGGTACGGTTTAGTGTTAGTGTACGGGTTAGGATTAGGGGATGGGTGAGGGTAAGGCTTCGGGTAAGGGTTAGGGTTAGGGTTAGTGTTAGGGTTAGGGTTAGGGTTAGGGTTAGGGGACTGGGACGGTTTAGGGTACAGGTTAGGGTACGACAACGGTTTAGGGTGAGCGTTTGTGTTAGGGTGTGGGTTAGTGTTTGCGTACGGGTTAGGAATAGGGGACGGGTGAGTGTAAGGCTTCGGGTAAGGGTTAGGGTCAGGGTTAGGGTTAGGGTTAGGGGACGGGGACGGGGACGGGGACGGTTTAGGGGACAGGTTAGGGTACGACAACGGTTTAGGGTGAGCGTACGTGTTAGGGTACGGGTTAGTGTTAGCGTACGGGTTAGGATTAAGGGACGGGTGAGGGTAAGGCTTCGGGTAAGGGTTAGGGTTAGGGTTAGGGTTAGTGTTAGGGTTAGGGGACGGGGACGGTTTAGGGTACATGTTAGGGTACGACAACGGTTTAGGGTGAGCGTACGTGTTAGGGTACGGGTTAGTGTTAGCGTACGGTTAGGATTAGGGGACGGGTGAGGGTAAGGCTTCGGGTAAGGGTTAGGTTTAGGGTTAGGGTTAGGGTTAAGGGACGGGGACGGGGACGGTTTAGGGTACAAGTTAGGGTACGACCACAGTTTAGGGTGAGCGTACATGTTAGGGTACGGGTTAGTGTTAGCGTACGGGTTAGGATTAGGGGACGGGTGAGGGTAAGGCTTCGAGTAAGGGTTAGGGTTAGGGTAAGGGTTAGGTGACGGGGACGGGGACGGGGACGGGGACGGTTTAGGGTACAGGTTAGGGTACGACAACAGTTTAGGGTGAGCGTACGTGTTAGGGTACGGGTTAGTGTTAGCGTACGGTTTAGGATTAGGCGACGGGTGAGGGTAAGGCTTCGGGTAAGGTTTAGTGTTAGGGTTAGGGTTAGGGTTAGGGTTAGAGGACGGGGACGGTTTAGGGTACAGGTTAGGGTACGACAATGGTTTAGGGTGAGCGTACGTGTTAGGGTACGGGTTAGTGTTAGCGTACGGGTTAGGATTAGGTGACGGGTGAGGTTAAGACTTCGGGTAAGGGTTAGGGTTAGGAATAGGGTTAGGGGACGGGGACGGTTTAGGGTACACGTTAGAGTACGACAACGGTTTAGGGTGAGCGTACGTGTTAGGGTACGGGTTAGTGTTAGCGTACGGGTTAGGATTAGGGGACGGGTGAGAGTAAGGCTTCGGGTAAGGGTTAGGGTTAGGGTTAGGGTTAGGTTTAGGGTTAGGGGACGGGGACGGTGACGGTTTAGGGTACAGGTTAGGGTACGACAACGGTTTAGGGTGAGCGTACGTGTTAGGGTACGGGTTAGTGCTAGCGTACGGGTTAGGAATAGGGGACAGGTGAGGGTACGGCTTCGGGTAAGGGTTAGGGTTAGGGTTAGGGTTAGGGTTAGGGTTAGGTGACGGGGACGGGGACGATTTAGGGTACAGTTTAGGGTACGACAACGGTTTAGGGTGAGCGTACGTGTTAGGGTACGGGTTAGTGTTAGCGTACGGGTTAGGATTAGGGGACGTGTGTGGGTAAGGATTCGGGTAAGGGTTAGGGTTAGGCTTAGGGTTAGGTTTAAGGGACAGATACGGTATAGGATACAGGTTAGGGTACGACAATGGTTTAGTGTGAGCGTACGTGTTAGGGCATGGGTTAGTGTTAGAGTACGGGTTAGGATTAGGGGACGGGTGAGGGTAAGGCTTCGGGTAAGTGTTACGGTTAGGGTTAGGGTTAGGATTAGGGTTAGGGGATGGTGACGGTTTAGGGTACAGGTTAGGGTACGACAACGGTTTAGGGTGAGCGTACGTGTTAGGGTACGGCTTGGTGTTAGCGTACGGGTTAGGATTAGGGGACGGGTGAGGGGAAGGCTTCGGGTAAGGGTTAGGGTTAGGGTTAGGGTTAGGGGGCGGGGACGGTTTAGGGTACAGGTTAGGGTACGACAACGGTTTAGGGTGAGCGTACGTTTTGGGTACGAGTTAGTGTTAGCGTACGGTTTAGGATTATGGGTCGGGTGAGGTTAAGGCTTCGGGTAAGGGTTAGGGTTAGGGTTAGGGTTAGGGGATGGGGACGGGGACGGTTTAGGGTACAGGTTAGGGTACGACAACGGTTTAGGGTGAGCGTACGTGGTAGGGTACGGGTTAGTGTTAGCGTACGGGTTAGGATTAGGGGACGGGTGAGGGTAAGGCTTTGGGTAAGGGTTAGGGTTAGGGTTAGGGTTAGGGTTAGGGGACGGGGACGGTTTAGGGTACAGGTTAGGGTACGACAGTGGTTTAGGGTGAGCGTACGTGTTAGGGTACGGTTTAGTGTTAGCGTACGGGTTAGGTTTAGGGGACGGGTGAGGGTAAGGCTTCTGGTAAGGGTTAGGTTTACGGTTAGGGTTAGGGTTAGGGTTAGGGGACGGGGACGGTTTAGGGTACAGGTTAGGGTACGACAACGGTTTAGGGTGAGCTTAAGTGTTAGGGTACGCGTTAGTGTTCGCGTACGGGTTAGGATTCGGGACGGGTGAGGGTAAGGCTTCGGGTAAGGGTTAGGGTTAAGGTTAGGGTTAGGGTTAGGGTTAGGGTTAGGGGACGGTTTCGGGTACATGTTAGGGTACGACAACGGTTTAGGGTGAGCGTACGTGTTAGGGTACGGGTTATTGTTAGCGTACGTGTTAGGATTAGGGGACGGGTGCGGTAAGGCTTCGGGTAAGGGTTAGGGTTAGGGATAGGGTTAGGGTTAGGGGACGGGGACGGGGACGGTTTAGGGTACAGGTTAGGGTACGACAAAGGTTTAGGGTGAGGGTACGTGTTAGGGTACGGGTTACTGTTAGCATACGGGTGAGGATTAGGGGACGGGTGAGTGTAAGGCTTCGGGTAAGGGTTAGGGTTAGGGTTAGGGTTAGGGTTAGCGTTAGGGGACGGGGACGGTTTAGGGTACAGGTTAGGGTACGACAACGGTTTAGGGTGAGCGTACGTGTTAGGGTACGGGTTAGTGTTAGCGTTCGTGTTAGGATTAGGGGACGGGTGAGGGTAAGGCTTCGGGAAAGGGTTAGGATTAGGGTTAGGGTTAGGGTTAGGGTTAGGGGACTGGGACGGTTTAGGGTACAGGTTAGGGTACGACAATGGTTTAGGGTGAGCGTACGTGTTAGGGTACGGGTTACTGTTAGCGTACGGGTTAGGATTAGGGGACGGGTGAGGGTAAGGCTTCGGGTAAGGGTTAGGCTTAGGCTTAGGGTTAGGGTTAGGGTTAGGGGACGGGGACGGTTTAGGGTACAGGTTAGGGTACGACAACGGTTTAGGATGAGCGTAAGTGTTAGGGTACGGTTTAGTGTTAGCGTACGGGTAAGGATTAGGGGACGGGTGAGGGTAAGGCTTCGGGTAAGGGTTAGTGTTAGGGTTAGAGTTAGGGTTAGGGTTACGGGACGGAGACGGTTTAGGGTACAGTTTAGGGTACGGCAACGGTTTAGGGTGAGCGTACGTGTTAGGGTACGGGTTAGTGTTAGCGTACGGGTTAGGATTACGGGAAGGGTGAGGGTAAGGCTTCGGGTAAGGGTTAGGGTTAGGGTTAGGGTTAGGGTTAGGGGACGGCCATGGGGACGGTTTAGGGTACAGGTTAGTGTACGACAACAGTTTAGGGAGAGCGTACGTGTTAGGGTACGGGTTAGTGTTAGCGTACGGGTTAGGATTAGGGGACGGGTTAGGGTAAGGCTTCGGGTAAGTGTTAGGGTTAGGTTTAGGGTTAGGGGACGGGGACGGGGACGGTTTAGGGTACAGGTTAGGGTACAAAAACCGTTTAGGGTGAGCGTACGTGTTAGGGTACGGGTTAGTGTTAGCGTACGGGTTAGGATTAGGGGACGGGTGAGGGTTAGGCTTCAGGTAAGGGTTAGGGTTAGGGTTAGGGTTAGGGTTAGGGTTAGGGGACGGGGATGGTTTAGGGTAAAGGTTAGGGTACGACAACGGTTTAGGGTGAGCGTACGTGTTAGAGTACGGGTTAGTGTTAGCGTACGGGTTAGGATTAGGGGACGGGTTAGGGTAAGGCTTCGGGTAAGGGTTAGGGATAGGGTTAGGGTTAGGGTTAGGGGACAGGGACGGTTTAGGGTACAGGTTAGTGTACGACAACGGTTTAGGGTGAGTGTACGTGTTAGGTTACGGGTTAGTGTTGGCGTACGGTTTAGGATTAGGGGACGGGTGAGGATACGGCTTCGGGTAAGGGTTAGGGTTAGGGTTAGGGGACGGGGACGGGGACGGTTTAGGGTACAGGTTAGGGTACGACAACGGTTTAGGGTGAGCGTACGTGTTAGGGTACGGGTTAGTGTTAGCGTACGTGTTAGGATTAGGGGACGGGTGAGGGTAAGGCTTCGGGTAAGTGTTAGGGTTAGGGTTAGGGTTAGGGTTAGTGTTAGGAGACGGGGACGGTTTAGGGTACATGTTAGGGTACGACAACGATTTAGGGTGAGCGTAGGTGTTAGGGTATGGATTAGTGTTAGCGTACGGGTTAGGATTAAGGGACGGGTGAGGGTAAGGCTTCGGGTAAGGGTTACGGTTAGGGTTAGGGTTAGGGGACGGGGACTGGGACGGTTTAGGGTACAGGTTAGGGTACGACAACAGTTTAGGTTGAGCATACGTGTTAGGGTATGGGTTAGTGTTAGCGTACGGTTTAGGATTAGGGGATGGGTGAGGGTAAGGCTTCGGGTAAAGGTTAGGGTTAGGGTTAGGGTTAGAGTTAGGGTTAGGGGACGGGGACGGTTTAGGATACAGGTTAGGGTACGACAACGGTTTAGGGTGAGCGTACGTGTTAGGGTACGGGTTAGTGTTAGCGTACGGTTTAGGATTAGGGGACGGGTGACAGTAAGGCTTCGGCTAAGTGTTAGGGTTAGGTTTAGGGTTAGGGTTAGGGTTAGGGGACGGGGACGGTTTAGGGTACAGGTTAGGGTACGACAACGGTTTAGGGTGAGCGTACGTGTTAGGGTACGGGTTAGTGTTAGCGTACGGGTTACGATTAGGGGACGGGTGAGGGTAAGGCTTCGGGTAAGGGTTAGGGATAGGGTTAGGGTTAGGGTTAGGGGGCGGGGACGGTTTAGGGTACAGGTTAGGGTACGACAACGGTTTAAGGTGAGCGTATGTTTTGGGTACGTGTTAGTGTTAGCGTACGGTTTAGGATTAGGGGACGGGTGAGGTTAAGGCTTCGGGTAAGGGTTAGGGTTAGGGTTAGGGTTATGGTTAGGGGATGGGGACGGGGACGGTTTAGGGTACAGGTTAGGGTACGACAACGGTTTAGGGTGAGCGTACGTGTTAGGGTACGGGTTAGTGTTAGCGTACGGTTTAGGATTAGAGGACGGGTGAGGGTAAGGCTTCGGGAAAGGGTTAGGGTTAGGGTTAGGTTTAGGGTTAGGGGACGGGCACGGGGACGGTTTAGGGTACAGGTTAGTGTACGACAACGGTTTAGGGTGAGGGTACGTGTTAGGGTACGGGTTAGTGTTAGCGTACGGGTTAGGATTAGGGGACGTGTGAGGGTAAGGCTTCGGGTAAGGGTTAGGGTTAGGGTTAGGGTTAGGGTTAGGGGACGGGGACGGCTTAGGGTACAGGTTAGGGTACGACAACGGTTTAGGGTGAGCGTACGTGTTAGGGTACGGGTTAGTGTTAGCGTACGGATTTGGAATAAGGGACGGGTGAGGGTCAGGCTACAGGTAAGGTTTAGGGTTAGGGTTAGGGTTAGGGTTAGGGTTAGGGGACGGGGACGGTTTAGGGTACAGGTTAGGGTACGACAACGATTTAGGGTGAGCGTACGTGTAAGGTTACGGGTTAGTGTTAGCGTACGGGTTAGGATTAGGGAACGGGTGAGGGTAAGTCTTCGGGTAAGGGTTAGGGTTAGGGTTAGGGGACGGGGGCAGTTTAGGGTACAGGTTAGGGTACGACAACGGTTTAGGGTGAGCGTACGTGTTAGGGTACGGGTTAGTGTTAGCGTACGGGTTAGGATTAGGGGACGGGTGAGGGTAAGGCTTCGGG